>NW_010518491.1:61090-65530 GCF_000687285.1 Phaethon lepturus
CCATGGCTCCACTAGCGTCATTCTGAAGCGTGTGAATTAAAGCCAAGGGAAAAAGTCAACTCCACCTACTTCAGCAGAAAACTACCCCCAAAAAATTGACCATGCGACTTCTTAGAGTATCAAGACCTAGGAAAACAACACTACAAAACCATAAGCATGTAGACAGACACTGTATGAATGGATGAGAGAGCTGATGCTGTTGCACCATGTAGCACCATCTGCAGATGATCTGTCACACAGATACACACAATGTTTCCAAACTACAGCTATTCACATGCTCTCTCCCCTGATTTTATTTCAGAAAGGAGATGAGGGCAACACATTACAAACATTGCTAACGTAGTTTTGATACTACGTGCTGGTGAAAAGAAGCCACACCAAAGAGTGTTTATGGCATTGCAACAGGAAAGCAAATAAATTTGCTCATCCAGTACTTCTGATTAGAGTCAAAAAAAGGGAAAACCAGATGCAGCTTCCTTGAACCTTAAACAGGTTTGTCATGTACTCAAAATAAACAGGAAAGTTAGGATCTGAGACATAAGGTTGAGAAATACTTCCTAAGCTATGACAAAAGAAAGTGGGATGAAATGGAAAGTAGTATTAAACAAAATACGTTCACACAGAAAACTTTTCCTAAAGGAGAAATTAAAAATTTCTTGATCAAACATTAGTGGATGATACCCGAGTTCTGCTGCTCCCTCAAATGTCTAAACATCTGCACTATTATAAATTCTGCCTACCCTTCATCATAAGTGATCACACATCCATAAACCAAGCCATGTACACATTAAATTACTACAACATTAGGTATCAGATCTCCAAGAAATATGTATTTTATTCTACGGCCTCACAGTTATCAAGACCAATACATTTACACAATCTCCAACTACATAAAGAAAAAAACCACCAGAGCATCATTGAGAATTATTGACAGGGAGGTGGTCAAAAAAACAAAACAAAACAAAACAAAAAAGCTACATTTTACAGTTGTGTAATACTGAGGGAGGAATATACCAAAGTGGCACAAGAAAGACCAAAAGCAGACCCGGTCCTCAGCATTAAATAAAACAGTGGAGCTTATGTAGCCAGAAAGAAGGTTTGGAATTTGGTTTTGTTTTTAAGACCTAAGAAAAGACATTCACAGGACTTGAACCCTCCATTTACAAGAAGTGGCGCAGCTTCTGCCACTTCATCACAGGCATGCATGCCAAAGAAGATTCAGTGGCTGAGGTACCACAGTAAACATGGTAAATCCATCCAGGCACAAGTTTTTCTAAACATCAGAAGAGCCACAGTCTAGTAAAGGAGCACCCAGCCAGGCCCCATCCCAAACACACAAAAGCTGTGTTTTCTCTGTTGAGTGAAGATGACCATTAGCTGTTAGTCAGCTGAGTTTTTAAACACTGAAATTATTCTTAAAATAGGAAATCTCTGAATCCAATTGCAGTTTCCTTTATATTTATAACCCAACACATGGTCTATGCCTACGTGTTGGATTATCACATGAAACTGGTCATTTGCTGACCCAGTTTCAAAATACAGAAATTAGTGGCTAGTACACAACATACACTATTGCACAACATTAAATTATTTTAATTTGGTAAAACAGAAATGAAAAAAGCTGCAAGTACTTTGTGTGTCTCCTTATGCTTTATGTGTGTCTTCCGCTGTCAAAAGGACAACTTAAATAATGTTGATCCTGGAAATGTTTTTACTCTTACAGAACTATGCAGCAGAACAGAAGTTTTAGTCAGATAATGAATCACAAACATACCAGTCCGTTGTGACAACTTTTCTCTTAGTATTAGATTGAAAGTAAAAAAACCTAAGAGCGTAGATGTTTCCAGTAAAATATGAAGATGAAACTTTTGCCTGGCCTAACAGAGCAAACATCATGTACACAAGGAAGTGCCTGTCCTCATTGCGAATGTGGAAGTAGAGGTGGATTTTTATGTAGCAGCAGAGACAGATCTCCAAATCTCTCTCTTGCACACTTTCTTTCAGAAAGAAACTGAATGTGCTCAAGCTAGATGTTTCTGCCCACAGCAACTTTCTTCCTACAACAGAAAAGAAAACTCTAACCCAACAAGTAAAAGTTACTCCAAACAAACAAGCAATGACTTAAAGGCTGTATAGTAAAGCAGGATTCTCTTCAGAGAAAATTTAAACGCAACTCTTGTACTTAGCATTTATACATCATTGCAATTTGAGTGCGTGCTACAAAGGAATTTTAATTAAAATCATCCTTCTGCACAAAAACTGAATTCTCAAATCAGTGATGAAGTGTTTAGCTAACATTAAGAAATCTGACAAGAGTGATTTCGAGTAACTGTTCCACAGCAATGCTTAAGCCCATTTTTAAAAAGATAATCTTCTTTCCAGTGGTATGTCAGAGTCACATATAGATAAAAATAGCTGCTACAAGTATTTAAAATGCATTTTGAACAGGAAGAAGAGGAAATTTCCTTCCATAACCTCTTCCCTAATCTTTAAATATTAATTTATAAAATTAGCAAAGAGCCTGTGTAAGAGCTTTTAGGTGAAAAAATACCTTCTATTGTAAATAGGCCTTGATATTCATTCAGAACTGCTTGGTGGATATTCCAAAAACTTCTGTTTCCTACATTTTGTTGCTTGAGACAGGATCTTCACAATTTGCTGCTGCCTCCTGTCCTTCACTTCAGCATCAAGTGTTCTTGAGGAATACAAGAGGAAGCAGAAGCAAAGGGTACAATAGCCCAGCCCTCAGTCCAGGAAGAAACACACAATTTCTTGTTAAGTTAAAACAAAGAGTTAGTATTCATGTATCCATGCCAAAAGGAAGATTACTGTCACTCCTTGTAAGATCTAAGCGCTTGACTGTTAAAAACAGAAACTGTACAAGATAACATGCTAGCAAACACAGAGTTAAAACATTAATGCAACCCTGTTCAAAACGCTATGGCTCCAAAAATCACGAAACTAGTCAGGAATTATGAGAACAACCCAGACGTTTGCAATTCTGTACTTCCACTACATGTTTTAGGTACTTATACCAATCCACTCCCGTAAGCGAAGTCCCTAAAAAGCCTTTACAGTATTTATCTTCACAATATTTGTGGTAATAAAGCCACTTTCTTCCTTTTGTAGATTAATAATGGAAGCATAAAGAAATCTGGTCATCTGCTCAAAAGCACTGGAAGTTGCATTTAAAGCACACAGTGAATTCAAGTCTCCCAAATTCCACACCACGGTCTCATAGTTGGGGCATTATTTCCCTCACCTTATTTGCTTCTGAATTACAGAGCACTGGAACTCACATTTTTAAATTATTGTGTTTCCACAAGCACTGAATCATGTAATAAGAGAATTGTCACTGAATATCACAACTTTAAATGCCAAACATGCATTGGGTTGTGCCTTCTGGTTCAACAGCACCAACAACAGTATTTTCCACAGTTCGCAAATTTATTGCCAAAGTTGCTCTCAGATCCATTGTGTCACATCCTATAGGATGTAAGCTAACATTACAGCCTTGTCCGTCTGGAAGGGCAACTATAGTGCCTCTCTTCCAGCCCATCTGCACCCACAAAACTTGGCTATTTGTGGGAGTATCTACTCCTCTGTCAAACACAGTGGCAGAGGTTTCAGGGAGGAAGGAAAGAAACAGGCAGACAAAGCATCAGCGTGTAAACCCAAAATTTGCACAGGTCTTCCTCTCTTCCTAGAGAAATTGAGATGAACACCAGAAGGTCTCCTGTACACACAAAGATCACAAGAGAATACTTGTAAGTATATTTTCCCCTGCCCCCCTGACTTTTAAATGTGGATTTAATTAACAAAAATAGTAATGGGAATTTAAAAAAAAAAAAACAAAATACCACCATCATTTTATGCTAAGCTAGAAAGTTTCATTTCTTCTTTCTTAGGCATTATGACCTTCAAACAGCTACTGCAAGGAAGAGTGAACACGAGCTTCACATCAACCTATGCCACCTCCCACCTTCCAGGCAGAGCGGAAACCCTTACCATAAGCCCAGACACACAGCTGAACCTCTGCATGCCCAGCCTTTGCCAAAGCCAACAGCGTTATGCGGTATTGCAGAGGTCCACCCAATCTTACTGGAACAGCAAGGCTCCATACCGGCCCCTTGCTTTCTCTAGTAGCGTCATGCTTTCCCTCCCTCCCTTAATGCTACTAAGGGACAGCCAACCGTTCCTCCCACCGAAGCCACCACAGCCCACCCTGCTGCACAGCACACACCCTCAGTCGCCAAGGCCTACAATCACCACTCTCGTCCCAAGGCCTTGCCCTCACACGGGCCTTAAACTGTCACCCAGCAGAGCCTCACACGGGCACGTCCTACCCATTTCTGGCTCACCGTGGATTTTTGCCCCACGGCAGCTACTCCCACGGCTACAACCCACCTGAGCGTACCTGCCTAGGAGGGCAACTGCTGT
>NW_010518491.1:65566-65801 GCF_000687285.1 Phaethon lepturus
CATGCTCTCCCCCCCGCCCCGGGCCCTGCCACAGGCACAGGGATGCAAGCGAACTGCTAGCCCCCCCGGGAGCCCAAGGGAAAGGAGGGGAGAAGGGACAGGTCACCCCCACTGGCCCCGAGTCCCACAGGTGACCCCCGCGTCCCACACGAACAGCCCCCGGCGGACAGAGGGGGAACCGGCGGCTCCTCTGTGAGCACCGAGGGCCCCTTTCGTAGAGGACGCCGCAGCCGAC
>NW_010518492.1:0-44419 GCF_000687285.1 Phaethon lepturus
AAGGTCTTTTCCAACCTTAATGATTCCCTGACCAGGCTCGTGAGGGGGGAGATGTTTGCCTGAAGGGTGATGCAAAGAAGTGACGTGGGTGGCACATCCCCGCCACCATGCTTTGTCTTCACCGTAAGTCAGAGACCCCTCCGCCCCCCCGAGTGGGTGTGCAAACCCCACCAGGGAGCGAGTCCTGCAGGGGCCGCGGCGTGAGGGGAAGATCAGTCCCACGGAGCCTGGCGGGGCTGCCCACGGAACGACGTCAGCATTCAAGCAGGCAAAAAATAAACTACAGGTTTTTCCTGCCCAAGGAGAAATATGACTCGGGACAAAAAAATTCCATGTCTGCCTGAGCAGAATAATCTGCAAATCTAATCATCCATTTGGGTGATTAATGCTCCCTGCTCTGTTAAGACTTCTCCATCAAAACCTTGGTTAAACAAACAGAAAAAAATCCCTTCCACAGAGAAATTCAGGTATCACAAGTGCAACGACACAGACAGAACCCTCAGGGAACTAACTGAGCGAGCAAAAGCAAAATTTGATGTTACCTAGTCTGCGACGAGCATCCAAGCTAACCAGAGCGGGAATCTGGTCACAGTAACAAAAGCAAACAAGCCGGGGTTTAAATAGAAGCAAAAAAACCTTGGAAGGGGAAAAAACCAATGAGAGCAAATGTTTACCCCGATGATGGGATAGTTTAGAAATTATGGCTGGGCGCCAACTCTCCAATATTTTTAGTCTCCAAAGGTCTGGTAACCTCAGCTGCCGAAGCGGATCCGTGCCCCGCTCCCCTCTCGCCCCGGGCTCGGCTCCGGCAGAAACACCTCTGCCGAGAGCAGGAGAAAAACTCCCACCGCCCGATTCGGGGGGGGGAACCCAACTGACGGCAGATTGCACGGTGTTTTGCAGCGTATCAGCTCATTACAATTAGAGCAGAAACAAATGCTCAGGTGAGTCAATTAAAATAATTAGGGGGGACACAGTGAAGAAGCCCAATAGGGCATTAGGGAAGGTAAAGCAGACACAAAGACCCCAAAAATGCAGAGTTTTAACACTGATTCATATTGATAACAAGTTCTTGCTAGTTTTAGTTAAAGACTCAAATTTGGAATCGCTTGAGAAGACGGCAGAGTCCTGGGACGGTCTGCGGTAGGAAAGCACGGAGGATGACGGTGTTGTGCGAGCAGCAGAGGACAGCGAGGCATTGAGGCATCGGCCGAGGCCGACGCTGTCCTGCGCACACATCAAGCAGAGCTCAAATACGCGGCTCGGCTCCGCCCGACGGAGGAGATAAAAGAGGAAAATGCCGCCTGCGTTTCGATGGCCAGCTTTATGGGGAGGAAAAGAAGGGGACAAAGCCGGAGCCTCCGCGATGAGCAGCCAGCCCGGCTCCCCCGCGAGCACGTGCCGGGGCCAGACCCCAGCACGGAAAGAACGAGTCAGGTTCGAACTTGAACTTATATTAACTTTATTCACATTTCCAGAAGAAAGCATCGGTGGAGTGCAACGTCATGGCTAGTGTCAAAAAGCTCAAGTATTTGTTTGGTTTAAAAGAGGCAAACATTTCAGAGGCTGAACTGAGACAACGGGCGCATGCTCCCTTCCCCTGCACGTGTTTCCAGTTCAAGTAACAGGAATTTCAAAAATAAGCTAGCTCATCACATGCTGGAGAGGATGTCAAAAACTTTAAAGCTTTCTGTGGTATAAATCCCTAAGCAGGGCAGGAAAGTAGCAGGCAGAAAATCTTCTACAGCTGAACTAGCTTATCCCCTGGGCTGAATGTGTTTTGGTTTTTTTTTTCCCTTTGGTTGTAGAGTTTTGCTATCGGTGTTGCCCAACGCTTCTGTCCAACTTTAATGCGATTCATTACCCAGAGCAGAAATTTGCTGCCACTGGATTACAAGGATGATCGTTGGTGATGGCAGAGAAAAATTTTAACAGGACTACTTCTCTACTGAGAAGAGAAAAGGAGAAAAAATTTCATCGTTTTGGATTTCAAAACCAGGGATACAGCAACAAAAACGTATCTGGGCCCAGAATCCGTTTTAACTGAGAACTGAGACTTCCCATTTGCACTGCTGGCCTACAGGAAGGTGCCACAGCTCCAGGTTGCTTCTAAGTAATATATATTTTTATTTCTAAGTGACTTCTGGGTTCCGTTGGGCCAACAGCTGGTTCCTGCTGCCACTCAGCAGACAACAAAAGCCTCCTAAACCCGGTGGCACTAACCAGTTTCAGCTTTGTTCACCACAGAGCTACAACTTTTGGCTTTCTGCTTCAAAGTGCATGTTTCAAATTAGACAACAAGGCAGTAGACAATCAAAGGCATCTGCAGAGCCCTCGTCTTGACACAGGCCTCCATCAGGACTGGGAAAAGGCAGAGCTGACTTTGTACAGGCAGGGTCTGGCAGCAGAAAGAAGTCACTGAGCCACATGTGAAAGCCGGGCTCCCAGACGCAAGCGAAACGGCATCAGCAACCAACGAATTCCTAAGTTAAGGGGCTAAAAGATGAGATGGTTTTCTTTTTTTTTTTTTTTTTCTGTCTCGTAAATATTAGGGAATTTTAAACATGTCCAGTGAAGACACTGGAACTTTTTGCCATTGCGTTACTGTGAAGTTGCTTGATTTTATTAGAATATAGCTATATTTGGAAAAGCAGTCAGTAATAGATGTGTGCACATTCTTGCTTGCTCTGCGAAGACAATTATCCAATTACAAAAAAAGGCACAAGAAGCACATTCCTCCTCCTTCTATCCCTAAAAGGGTTCCTCCTTCCTCCTTGCTGAAAGCACTGCTCTTGCTGTCACTGAACAAACTCCCAAGGACCCGTTTTCATCTTTGATCCAGCTGGCTTGGAAGCCCCCAGGATTAAAGACTTCTCTTCTGTTTGAATAATTTCAGTGACTAGGATCTCATTGCTCGTTTCACTGATTCTCTTAATCCTCTATCTATATATAGTAAAAGAGATGAAATAATATTATGTTTTGTTTTATTGCTGGAGGCAATCTGCTGTCCCCCAACTCAGTTTCCCAAAGGACAGAGGTAAAATAGAAAATCCTGCAGGACCTGCTTGCTGGAAACAAGAACAAGGCAAAATTGCACTCACCCCACCTGGCTGGGTATCACAGAGGGTGAAACTGGAGCAGAGAAGGGCTTGGGGTTATTTAGCAAGCCAGTGGAGAGCCAGGAACAGAACAGTCCAGCTACAGATCCTGCTGTCAGGAAACTATTTTGCTTTGCCTAGAAGGCCAGTTGTGTCAGAGTCCAGGACATGCCACTTACAATTCCAGTCTTTACACTGATGCTGGATGCACAGAGTGGGATAAAGGAATGTGACTCTTCGGTGACTATCCTGATTATCATACCAAAAATGTATTTTAATAAAGTCATATCTTGTCTAGTCCTTAACACTGCATTAAATTACTCTCCTGCAGCTGCCTGGCTGATATTTAATGTTTCAGCTATTAAATATCCCACCACCCCTATGTCTTCTCTGTAGAAGGCTTAAACTCCTTAACATCTTAGACAAAAATAGAAAGTATGGAAACAAATGGCTCTATATATTAATCCAGGACTGGATGGCTTCAGTGGTGTGAATTCTGTTCTATTTACAATTTTAAGGAACTTACTACTTTAGGCAAGTCACAAGGACCTTCTCAGCAGCTGGAGGGTTGGACAAAGGACATGGAGTGACTAGGGAAGGAAGACCAAGCGTGTTCCTTGTGTCACCACACACTCACGGACAGCGTGTTCATTCTCAGT
Source organism: Phaethon lepturus (assembly GCF_000687285.1). Taxonomy (NCBI): domain Eukaryota; kingdom Metazoa; phylum Chordata; class Aves; order Phaethontiformes; family Phaethontidae; genus Phaethon; species Phaethon lepturus. The sequence continues at coordinate 3,758 of NW_010518492.1, forward strand.
TCCCGATGGCTCTCGGAGAAGCTGCAGGGCTGGGACTATGGCAACACCACCGGTGGCAAAGATGCCAAGTGCAGGGGGGGATTTTGAGGTACCTACAGATGGATCACATCTCATCATGCAATGACCTGAGAAATTCATGCAACCCTGGGCAGAGGTTGATGGCGCGCCCGCCTCTGGCAACACCACGTACACACAATTACAGTGCTCGGAGGGGTCCACACACAGGATTCAGCCTGGCAGCTTTGAGTGAAGGGGTGAAATGGCTTCCCTAGCTAAGATAGTTCTAGCTAAGCTCCAGAACAGCCAAATATCTAACAGGGAGAGTGGCCAGAGGAAGACTCAGGAGCTAGCATGCTACCAGGCACGAAAGGGAACACTGAGCAGAGCCCCAGCAGGGCTCACCACTTCCCCCAGGGCTTCCATCGTAAGAGGATGGCTCTGGAAGTAATGGTGTGGAAATCCCCCATCCGGGACATCGCAGTCCCATGTACATCTTCATAAAACTATGCTCTTGACTTTGAGCAGAACAGGAAATACTTGTGCTCCCCTCCTGCCAGGAGAGCACAGACTGCATGCACAGGAACACAACCACAAGCTTTGCCTCCTCCGACGCAGATTAGCTCTCTCTCTTTGAGAAGTAGTTCTTACCTCATTTTGCTGTCTGCTCAAACCCTGATTCCCCTCCAATCAAAGTTCCCTGTGTGCTCTGCCTGTCTTGCCACTAGAGAGGCAGAGGAGCCAGCACCCTGCTGCTACAGCACGCCGACTCTTTGGTAGACCAGACCAAAGTCCACCTGGAGGCTGAAAAGGCTAAAGCACTTGGTATTCATGAGTTTTGATTGTTCAAAAATAAAAGCAAATTGTTTCTAGGAAATCTGTTTGCAGCTGTACGCACACGCTGGCCACTGCTGTGTTTCCAACTCACATTCCTAGCATTTGGCTGACAGTGGAGAGGACAAGAACGAACCCATCAAATTCCCAAGTGCTCCTGATTGTGACGTTTTGCTGTAAAGACTTTCCTGGTCCAGACAGCAGTTGCACAAAAGCACTGACGGGACAATTACAACTAGAATATTTATCTTTGTCTCCTGTGGGAGGTATCTTTATGAGAGATCTTTGCCTCCTCAAAGCCTATCTACACAGGGCTTGCTTCCTGCTCTCTGGTGACATGAATGAGAACATTTTGCTTGTTACCAGAAATGAGGCAAGCCATCACGGATGGAAACCCTTTGCCCATGGTACCCTTCTGCTAGGTAACAACTAGGATCAGTAGGAGAAACTGGAATTTAAAAATCAGTCCTGAAAAGGTCATCTCTTAAGTCACAGCATTGAAGGATACAGGTGAGTTGCTCTGAAGTGCATCTTTTTCCTATTTTCTTACTCTCTTTTCAGAGTTTTTATACATACAGAATATATTAAACATGCTGGTGATAACTCAGTCTCTCTTTCAGGCACTATCATTGGACATGGCACTCATTTTACTCATAGCTTTCTTCTTGCTATTGCAGCTCCACCAGTGTTACCCTGGATTCCCCTTATAACCGGAGGTTTCTTCTAGATCTCAAAAAGAGATTGATATATCAAAACCAAATTCAATTACAAAATATAATAATATCCTCTTCTTGGAAGTGAAGCTGCCCCATATTCCAGACTGTGGCAGGATTTTTATATCCTCAAAATCTTTTTAATAAGTTCTACTTAAAATACGTCTGAGCCCCAATCTGCCTGTTCGGCACGTTGTAATGCTCTCAGTTGAAGATCTGCTTCCCGTCAGTTCCTCGTGGGCTCTGGCAAAGGGCTCTTCTCAGTTGTCTTCTGCAGACTTGAACATGAGAATGGCGTTGTAGATCTTCAGGGCAGGACCCAGCTTGATACTGAGTATTTTAACTATGTCGCTCTGGTTCAGGAGCAGGAAAGCCTCACCATCTATCTGCTAGACATTGGAAACACAACATAAGAGAAAGATTACAATCCAGAAATAGGCCAGATTCTCACTTCTGGTTGTGCAATTCAACAACATACTTTGAACGAGGAACGAAAGTATGAACACAGCTCTGAAAACTAAAACCTTGTATTTCTCCCTATTTCTGGCACCCACAGCCCTGTGAGGTTCCCAGGCATGCTGTGCTTTCCAAGGGTCTCAGGCCTCACCCAGCAATCCTTCTTCTAGAAATAGAGAACCCCGAAGATAGGCAAGGCTTATGGAGAGACCATGAGGAGGCTGCTGGTTCATTAGATTTTATATTCACTATAATTGCTCTAAAAAGCCAACAACTGTCAAATATCCTACAGCCTATTCACAAGCTGTGGCCAGAAATTAGATCAGGAAATCCAGAATGCTAGTCTTCAGGAGGCAGCTATCCAAGAATTAGTACATTTCACTGATCTACAATGATTAGAAGTATAAAATCGCCATTCCCTAGTGCATTCATTATATACTGTCATTGCATAGACTCTTGGACTCCTGTTAAGCTGTTCAGGGTAAAATTTAAAGCCAAACACCCTTTTTTTCTGCTCTTTTTGGTCAGCTCTGCTAAAAACCTTACAGGTGAGAAAAATTCCTGAGATGCAAACATCTGGCTCCTCTCACAAGTAGTTCGTACTATGCCCATAGACAACAAGTCACTGTTTAAAGGAGAAAGAGGAGACTATTGTGAAATTGTTGTCAATGACACTAAATGGGCTTGCTCAGCACACGGTAAAAGAGATCACGTTCTGTATAAAACAAGGCATAGGAAAGACATGTAATCTCTCTGGACTTACATACACACTCTCCCAATCCATCAGCAAGGAGATATTCAATTAGATTCAAAGTAAGCAAGCGAAAAACATACTGCCTTGTGAAAATACAGCATGCTCTAGGTAGCAACGAGTGAAATCCTAGCATATTATTTTAAGAGGTTAAAAATTTACTTGGGTTTACAAGAACATCCACAGAGACAACACAGATATAAACCCCAAATGCTGCAGGGAAGAAGCCAAAGATTAATGGACACAGACAAACAATATGTGTCTCCCTATGTTATTCCATTAAAGTCCATTTACAGGGACTGACAGCATCTCATCCTCTCACTTGATGTTCGCCAGTGTAGCAGACACCACCAGACACTCAACTCATCCAGAATAACAATCCTTCTATTTCTGCAGTCTTCCTAACTAGAACTTTGTTTGGACGTCAATGACTGGTGGAAGAGGATACACTGAATAAACGTGGATGAACATACACTTAAAGCAAAGAGCTGGGAGCTGGGAGATTTGGTTTCCCCTTCTCTAACCAGACAAGAGACTGCTAGCAAGTTAGTTAACCTCCCAGTGTGTACACTGGAAATTACAGCAGTGCTCCCAGTCCACGGATGGCCGCACAACGTCCCTGAATCTTATTTGCAAGCTGCCTAGAGCCTACACTACTGCAATGAACATGTTAAAAATGGCTTCAAACTAATGGACTGCTGCTTACATTATATAATATAGAGTCAAGAGTGGCAGAAACCTGCTGAAAAACAGTCCTACATTTCAAAATGCTTTTCAGTCCAATATTATTACTATGCTTCATTTTCACTGCATTGCCTCAAAGATGCTTATTTTAAACAGACCTTCCCTGAACTGGACCTAGAAACAAGGACAGTATCAGTGCCTGTACTTTATTATTCATTTCTTTGTTCCATCTTATTTGGATGGTTTTTAAAATTCTTGTGCACAATTTGTTCTCTTCGTTCCTCATGTAAGCAGCAACCTATCCCTCCTTCCCCGCCCCCCATCCTGCCAAGAGAAGTCTGCAAGGGATTTATTTATCCTAAACGGAGAGCAAAAGCCTGATTACAGCTAATGGCCAACGTGGGTGGAGTTCAGCAGTCCTGTCAGTCACACCTGAGTTCTGGCCAAAGCCAAACTGCTAAAAGGGTTTTAATTTCAAACTGACAATTTGGTTTGAGCATAAACCTGAAAAACAACTCAAACCCCTCTCATTTGGCAAAGGGAATCATACTCTGAGGCTGCAGAAAGTAAGTTATTAAAATAGAACATGGCTGGCTGCTCTCTCAACCAGAAAACAGTCACTGTGTTCAGGAGCCGTTTAAACTATGGCTAGAAGAAATAAAATACACTGTGAATGGCTGGATTCATTAGAAGGTTTGCTAGTTACATCTTACTTACCAAATTCTCACCTCTGAATACATCTTCACTAGAAATCAGGATGCACCTTTTACACTCAGCTACACTGAAAGATTGGTTCATTCGAATAAATTTCATTATTCCCACTATATTCAATTAAACAATAGTCCACTATATTGTTACATTGTGAATAAGGCTTTTTGCAAGCCTCTATTCCTTTTGCTTTTTATTTTGTGTGCGTGCATGTTTTTTACAATAAGAGGAAACAAAATACAGACACATAAATCCCATAAAATGCACTACAGCCCGATTCATCCTGAAAGGAAGCCAGCTCTGGGGAGCAGTCATCTATTAAAAACCTGCCCTTTACAGTCGCTACAACGTGCGACGCTTTTCCTCGGTACAGAGGGTGCGCGCAGTGCCGCACAGAACAGAGAAGGTACAGCCCCTTCCCTCAAGCTCTTACCATCAGAGCAGTGAAGCTGTGACGATAGAAGGCGAGGTACGTCTGTGCAAATTAATCAGGGCCTCATAAAGAATCTCCAAGCTGTAGCTGCAATGTAACTGGAAGACGAAGCACTCAGAGCCTAAATGTCTACAAACCATGTAAAGAAGTGTCCTAAAAACCAGGACAGCCATCTCCTGCGCCTGCTGAGGTTTCTCAGAAGCCACGGTGAACGCACCACAACCAGGGAACACAGTCCAGCCCAGCACGTGGCAGCGATGACAGGACACACCGCATGCAGGAGATGCTCTGATTTCCCAACCACTGCTTGTTCAAGGAAAGGTTCCCCTCCTGCCTCAGCCGAGGGAGGAAGCCAGCAATTCCTGGGAAACCCTACAACTGACAGCCTCACCGAGAGAAGCAGGCATATGTGCTCGTTAGAGGGAGCAGATGAGATCTTCATTCCAACAGGACATCTTTATAACGATGCCAAACCCAGGACACAATAGTCCAAGACAGGATGTTAAGCATAAGCTCAGTGATTGGAACTGCAGGGGAAATTTAAAGCAACAGAATGCAGTTAGCCATGCTGGAATTCTGCTCCAGGCTGCAGCTGCCTCCTAAACACTACAGGCTCTTTAATGACAAGCCTGAGCATGTCTATGCTCTCTGCACTGTAACCCCAGAGTAACAGGGTACATGCCCACCTAGCTGCCGTTGGACCCGCCAGTGGCACAGCACAGGATTTGGGCAGACTTGACTTACCTCTTCCCTGAAAACAGATGCTTGCTCTTTGCAACCAGGTAAACGCTGGATAAAGCTTACCACCTGGAATTACATTGGGGAAAAGAGAAATACGCACAATTAAAACGGAGTATCATCAAGCAAAAAGGTTGTATTTCTGTATATGGCTTCTATATGCAAGAGTTTTAAAAGCTTTAATACTTACAACTCTCCCATTAATGAAGGGTATATATGAAAAACATTACTGCATTGTTGCTGCAACACCCCTGCAAAGCATATTCTGGTTACCTACAGTACTTTCCATACTGCCTTTTGACCATTTATCTTTCTGTAAAAGTCCAGTTCTTCCATTGCTCAAAAGGATCTTTATAAAATATCAACAGTATTTTTAAAGATTAAAAGCTGAATATGGCTGTACTATTTTAAACCCATCCACAACTTCACTTTCTCTACGGTATTGCTGTAAAGTAAAAAAAAAAAAAAGAAAAAGGATTTAGACAGTTGCCCATGATGACATGCCTTTAGGAGACAAGATAAATCAACTGAATGAGTACTGCTGGTTTACCAACATACAGAAGGGAGAAGAGCTGGGAAGGAAAGGAGTTTTGTTTTTATTTAATCTACGGTAGGTGCACAGGATCCATGGAACCAACAGGATTAAACAAGTAAAAGTTAATTTTACGTTTCACATTAGGGAAAACCTTTCTAAGCAGGAAATCTGTTAACATTTGGAATAATCTCCCCGGAGACATGCAAGCAGCCCTTGTTTTACATTATATAACACTGAGTAGTGCGAGAAGCAGTCCTGAGCGCAATGGAGGATGACTTAATATGTATTGTCTTCTCCAGCTGTAGCTTCACTGGTTCACAGAAGATTTGTATATTGAGGCATGATCAGATCAAACATCTCATGCTAATTGGATGCTCCCTCGCAGGAACAGCTCTGTTTCACGAGGCATATTCATGTGAGTTATTACAGATGTGACATTTCTTCCATAAATACAAACAGTTAGGAGGGGTCACTGTCAAATATGAGCTTCCCTTTAACTCAGGATTGTCAGACTCACTCCTAAATCGTGTCACTGCATCTCCAGCTGATCCCAGCACTTGACTAATATTCACTCCCTTCCCCCAGTTCCGACCACGCAGGAGCAGAGCTGTCAGCGTGCCCTCCGGTTTTGCTCTACCCTGGCAGAAGCTGATTTTTGGTGAACAGCTCTGACTCCCGTTGTTTCTGTTATGTAACTTGAAAGCAGAGCATCCCTCTCTTCTTTCACCCTTATCTTCTGTGAGTAGCTCCATTTTCAAGGGAACCCCTAAAATCCACAGCCCCATCGGGCAGTGACTCCAAATTTTCCTCTGTAGAAGTGCAAACTTCTATTATAAACAACTAACAAAATACTACTTTCATTTTGAACCCCTGCTCCTCCCTGGCTTATAACTAAAACACAAATGAAAAATCTTCTGCGGGTCTGGTACCTTCCAGAATTTAAGGGACAGTTGGACCCCTGGGGGCAAGACAGTAAGTGCCCTTTAGTGTCTATGGTATTGAGAGGCTGGTAGAAATCTCCAGGGAAAGTTCTGAGCTTGCCTTGCTCTTGGGTCCTTCCCTGCACAATTGCTGCTGGCTACTGTCCCGGACACGGAATGACGGGCCTTTGATCTGTCCCAGAAGTCATTTGGACGGACACTGCAAGCACTCTGCGCCACAGGAGTGGCCTTTCAAACAAGCAGGAGTCCTGGGGTTTACCAGAGATGGAGAAAAGAGAGGGAAGTAGGATGCAAGAGGAGAATACAGGAGTGAAGGTCCCCAGGATGCGAGCCAGACCCTGGGTTGCACTGAGCCACAGTGACCTGCCTGGCCCGTCACTGCTGGGGAGGAGGATCCCCAAACCAAGACGTGGCAGTTGAGGGACGAGGAAGGCTTGGGTGCACAAGGCTAAAACACAGTAACATCATGGGCTAGAGGAAACCAACACAGCCCCACAAGGGTGGCAGCAATGCTCTGAAGCAAGGGCAAGGGTGCGGTCGGAAGGCTCAAGCTGAGGGTGGGAGAGGTGTTGGACAGGTTAGGAGCACAGTGGGATCAGGCAGATCAGGGCTTTTCCTTTGAGGACGTGAGTGCCTGCCTGCCCTTCCTGCTGGTAACAACCTCGACGCTCACAGAGCTATCTGGTGGATAGAGGTGGAAGTGTCTTACACTATGACTACATATTGGTCAAGGGAAGGGGGTTGAAAAAGAGCTTTATGTAATTCTGAGAACACCTCAGAAACTCCACACAACCCATATGGAAGGTGCTGATGCAGTCCCAGAAGTGTGTGATATACTGAAATCAGGACAGTATTGGTATACCTTTTTGGTAAAGTTGGAAGGTAGCCTCACACAGCACCCCTTTAATACAGCAGAACTGACAATGCCTCATGAGACTATGCAGAGAGGAGCTGGGTTTAAATGGGGTTTGGTAACCCACAAGTGATTAGCACAAGGACAGTCCCCCCACCAGGTATTAGCGTCTGATGCAGGATTAACTAATGAACAATACAACTCTAGCACATATTAATGTTCTTCTGTGATTCAATAACCTTCACTAGCTGTGCTCTGAAATCATGACAGGAAGCTTTCAATAAATAACAAAGCTGCATTAAAGTAACTAGTCTTGTTGACTGTTCAGTGTTACCAAGAGTTTTTTTAGCTTGGGGGCCCCTAAATACTGCTGCTGCTCTGCCATTTCAGCTGTTCTCAACCAACAGGGAATTAAAGCAACATTTTTTTCCTTAATGTGGGTTTTATAAAATAAAACCAGTTCTTCAGTCTGAAACCAAAGGAGAATTTTACACCCCCATTGCTCTTGTTTCAGATCAGCGGAATGGCCTCCTTTGTGCAGCAGAGTTCAAAGCACAACCCAAAGGCAAATGTTTGCCCTGTATGTAGGGGCCCAAATGCCGACAGATCAAATCTACTTTGGACTCACTACAACACAGAAAGTCCTGCTGCTTTCATCTTCCAGACCTGGGGCTACATTTCACTGCACATGCTGATCCTGCAAGTGCTCGTACAGAGGCCAAATTGATTCCTATGGGAATTTGTGATGAACATAATTTGCAAAAACAGATCCACTTTACTGAAACTCAAGACAAAACCTGTAATGACTTTAGCCAGTCCATTGTGGTGCTGCAAGTGATCTTTTTAATGTGCCATTCACACTCCTACTGGCAGTCAAAACTTCATCAGTTGTTTCAGGCTGCAGCACAGAGCACACAGTTCAGTGTATTCTGGGTTTTGAATCACTATATACAGTGCCCTGCATTCATGCCCTGTGGTCCCTGCTTACATTCATCCGTTATCAAACTAATATCCCAGTTAAATTTACCCAGCAGTTGCTTTAAAGGTCAGCTGCAAAGGACGCATTTGATTTGGCTTGTATCCTGATTCTGTTCTTCCATGAACCAGCCTCCATGTTTTATCCAAAAGAAAGAGATTCTGATTTTCTTGTCAGAGGATTAACTGTATCTGCCTTTATTACTTTTCTAAAAGACCTTTTGGAAAAGTCATTCAAAGCTTTCTCAAAAGAAGGATACAAACAGCAAACCTTCTAGAAAGATCTTTCCTCCTTGCTATGAATTCAATTCAAACACATTTTCATTACAACCCCCCTCCTCCAAAAAAGGACCAAGTTTTACAACAGGCACACTAATTGCTCTATCCCCTTCACAATTGCTGTGGCTCCTGTCTCCTGTGATACTGCAATCCCAGCAGCCTCCTAGCAGTCCTACAGCCTGAAGAGCAAAGTCAGGATTGGGATTTATCTGATGTAAGAGGCACTTAGGGAAAATGCACTTTCTAAAAGTCCCTGAAGATCCTCTATGCATCATGAAGAATGGCACCTTTTTCCTGCTTTGCAGATTACCTACTTCCTTGCAAGTGCAACGGTACAGCGTATTTCTCTTGGATTAAATGGCCTGCGATTAAGCGCCAGGATCCAAATTGTCACCACTATCCAAGCAGAGATACAAATATTATTCATACCCAAGGCATTGAGGCAAAAACTAACTACTCAGTGCACAAAGGATTCTGTTTTTTTCACACGCCACCTAATTACAGGAGATATCTCAGGAGCTAGGACTGCAGAGACAGCCCCAGCTCCACAGCTACCTCTGTCAGAAATCAGGTCAGGCTGTGGGCAGTTTTGTTCCAGGGGAATCAGGCAGGGAGATGCAGGAGGAGTGAGCATGCACAGTGCAGTTTGGAATTATTTGCCATGTAAAAGTGAATCAGCAGCAAAGTCACAGGAGAGGGGGAGGGAGATCAGAGAGAAACAGAATCTGCTGTCAGAATCATGTTTCAAGCCTGAGAACTAAAAGATCAAGGGGTAAATAAACAAACAAGGAAAGGGAGGGAATCCTATTCAGGGAAATAAGCCATGGACACCAGAGGGTTAATAGGGATCCCTCCCCTCCCTTACAAAGTGATTGGGTATAACTTCTAGCTGAGTCAGCTACAGCATATGCAAAGCAAACAGAAAAGCATTGCCTAGGAAAGGAAAAAAAATAAAGATGTCTTCAATTAGCACTCCAGAAGAGGAGGGCGCTCTCATTCCCGCGCCCCGAGAGAGCGGAACAGGGAACAGGTAACTCACCTCTTCCACAGTCCATTTGGCCACGTGCTTGGCCGTGAGGCCCGAGACCTCTGGCAAGAGCTTGCAGTGCTGCTCCCAGCAGAGATGGAGGCGGTGGGTCGGGTTAGAGGCCAGGGAAGGCATGAAGATGGACTGGTGGAGGGCCTGCTGGAGATCCAAATCGGGGTCTGGAAAAGGAAACGAGACAAGTCAGAGAGCAAGGCTTCAAGTAGGCATAATTACAACAAAGAAGGAGGAAGGGTCACACTCTGGAGGGAAAAGCAAGGCAGGGCCAGCAGACGGCCAGGCACAGCTACTGCATGGCACGCTGAGCTTTCAGGGCGTTCTTCTCACCCTCCTGACAAGGAGAAAGAAAAAAAACAGATAAGACTGCCAGGCTGGAGGCTTTATCGTTAGCTTCTTCCCTGGAAAATGATGTCATGCTGCTAACAGAGAAGATGTTTGCAGCGTTTTATTGACAAGGTGGAGGAGTTCTGGTAACAGCATCTTTGGCTGGAAACTAATGGCATTGTTCCAGCTCACAGCTGTAGCCAGCCTGCAGAGAACACTACGGGTGCCAGCTGATGGCCTGGGCTCGCTGCCTCCCCAGGGGACTCGCAGGCCAGCAGAGCTGCAAGTTACCTCCAGACATCAACTCTCTCCTCAAGTGTCAAGTGACAGAAGCTCTAAAAATCAAGGCAAAAAAAAAGGAAGAAATCACCCCTCCCTAATGAGATCACTCGAGTAGTGCAGAGTCATGGTCCTACAGGGACTTGCCTGGTTATACAACGGGAAGCGAAGCGGAGGATGGAAACAAAATGGGAAACATTCCTCTGGCTTACAGTGGTTAACGTGTGCTGTCCCCTCGCCCCCCACCCTGCCAGGCTGGCACAGGGTGCACAGGCTGCCCGGCGCCATCCCGTGGCAACCATACAAAATTCCCATGTTGTTCCTGTCCCCAGAAAGGTTCGGCATGCCCAGCGCCGGTACGGCTGCGCTCGCCTCTGCCAGCTTTGCTCAGTGTTAGCACAAACGGTTGTTAGTAGGATGCTGTGTAAGGATCTGCGGGGTGTGCCAGTCATTGCGTGTAAAGCACAAAGTAAAACAGTATTATAAAGAAAAAGCAAATTTCCATGATTTGCCAGCTCCTCACCAGCTGAAGTGAAAGCAGAGCTGGAGGTAAAGCCTGACCTAGCGGAAGGTCACTCCCCTGTCCCCGGCTGTGTCACTTTACCTCGTCCTCACCTCCATGAAGGGTGTAGGGCAGCATAGACAGGTCTTTTAATAGGGGGAGGACTGAAAAGCAATAAAGTCTAAGAACTGCTCAGTTCAGGAGCTGGTGCTCCTGGCAGGGCACCTACTCCTCCCCTGTCTCCCCCAGCTCTCCCATGTGGGGCAGCAGCTGCCCTTGCCCCCACCTCCCTGCCGCAGCGGGTCCTATTCGTGTCCAAGGTTTTCCAAACAGCTATGTCCCTGCTGGGTGGGCACTGCTTCTATCACAGACTGTCTCCTCCTCTTCACTAAGCCCAAACCCTCAGGAGTAAGCATCCAAGCCACTATCTAAACAAATTACTTTCCCTTTGAGAAAGAAGCTGGGTTCTAATAGTTTAAATGTAGATGGGATGAAAGCTCTGGGTAATTGTGAAATTACGGGTCAGTGGATTATTGCAGAATTTCCCTCCACTGATTTCCACCATTCTGTTTAAGGTGAATACAAAGGGAGAGCAGACAGCTTTCCCTGCCAGCCACAACTGCAGCTCGTAGCTGGCAGACTTCTCCAGCTCTGACTGCAGAAGTCAGCACTAGGTAAAAATGAGTATATATAAAAAAAAAAAAAAAGCTAGGCACCTGTCCCAGTTTCTGCCTGCTTAGCTATTTTTGATTAGAGACATATTACCATGTTAAATCCTCCTAAAAGCCTGGTCAGCTCGGTTCTCTGAAATGACTTTTTATAGTAAATCTGAAAGTGAAGCATATGGTTTGCTAAAGTGATATCAGAAAGCTCCTCTTAAAACTTAACCTGTCACATACCAGAAAAAAAAAAGTCAGTGGTTTTCCATTTAATTTTTTGTTTTCTTTTTCATCCTTAGGAAAACCTTAAAAAAGTCACCAGCCAAAATGATTCAAGTCATGATTCTGAATACCCAATGGGGTCTAAAGATAGTTTAAGTTCCATCAACTTCTATCTGCCAGGTTTTGAGTAAGTCTCCCTTGACACCTCTGCTGGCTCTGTCATCGACTGGTTGGGGAACAAAAACCCCTTGCCACTTCGGAAGAGTATGCAGTGCCACAAGAGATGGTGCAAGCTTGTCTTCTCAGTTAATAAATATGAGGCTTCACTCTAGAAAGTATTAAACCTTTTACTTCTAAGTAACGTTACCCTTCCTCCTCATTTTGAAGGAAGAAAGACTACCATTACCATCACCTCCAGCATGTGCCTCCTCTTAACCGTGGTATCAAAGACAAAAAAAATGTAAAGTTTTAAATGCGCCTTGTGACTGTGGTAATATTGCACGTATATGCACACACATAGAAAAAGAAGTAAAATTTAACCAACCTTTCCCATTGCTTTCCTGTTTCACCAGCTGGAACTTTATATAGGCATGCGAGCACCCAAGCCTGAAAGCATCAATTACAAACCACTTTAGAAGATACAGAAATTGATATAATTTCTTCTCTATACAGTGATTAACGGGACTTTTAGGAACCAAAAGCTTCTTCCCTCTTCAAATAAGCAATAGCACTGCTCTGTCTCTGACCTCTCTCTCTAAGCTAAGGACTGTGCTGTTAAATCCAGGGCTAGAACTCGGATTTGAGTTTACTGCAGGAAAGACAGGGCCCAAAATAACAGGAGGAAGGGAGGAGATTTACCATGTGATTCTAAAATCCTATGCTGCAAATCTCTGATGAAATTGGGCTGTTCGAAGTTATGATTTACATCTGTATTTCAGAAATAGCAGCAGCATCAAGAAACACAGCTGTTAACACATTAGAATACATCACAAAAATCTTATTTACTTTTTTGGTTTGGCTTTGATGTCTGCAGAGGAATCCTCTTCTACCCAGTCTCTCTCTTGATTGTTTTCAGACTGTTCCGACAGACTGTGAACACTGCTTTGACATGACTTTTCACTGTCTTGTGCAGATTTTCTGGAAAGACAGATAAATGATAGTAGCTAAGCTGACACCCTCTGTTCCCTTTTCCCACAGGAGAGTAAAGCTGGCTGCTCCTTGCAAGTGAGAGCAACAACTACCACCTAGTGGTAGGAGCTTTCCTCTCCCCCACTGTCATTACTGGCACAGTATAAAGTGCTTTTTTACTCTTCAGCACGGATTGAGAGAGATTATATGAAATAAATCAGCCCCTGTGGACTGAGGCTCTGATCCCAGCAGCTACAAGAAACCCACTGAAGCATGTGTTATGGTGAAATCAAGAGACTTAAGATTTTTTTAATCCTGATACCTCTGGATAACATTTAAGAATCTCCATGACTGAGTTTGATGCACAAGCTGAGCTACACAGTTGCCCAAGGAAGGACAAGCAGCAGGGTCTTATCAGATTTGCATATTGAATCCAGACCTCCCACTATCATGAAATGAAATTGAAGAATAGAAATATGTTACAATTTTAGAATGCCATTTATTCTGGGAGAATCCCAAGGCTCCTGAGAGAGCTTTATGGTAACAGTGCCACTGAAATGCAATCAGTTCTGGCGTTGAGATTAGCAAATGGAAACCCCTGCACATTTCTGGGATGGGAGGAGGCAAACTTTGGCCATGTATGCTGGGGAGGGGAGAGAAGTATTCCTTTCTTTTGGCCAAATATATCTTGAAAACGTTGTAAATCTAAGCAAAACAAATTAATTTTTAAATGTATATGAGCCTTCATATACAACGAAGACCAAAAGTATTGCTGGAGTTTGCTCTAGTGAGACTGGAATTGTACACACTAAAGGTAACAATAATAAAAACCTTCATGTCCAGATTTGTCCCATGACATATTTTAACTGCCTCCTGCAGTCCAAGAACTAATATACAGTTTGCTTCAATGATATCCAATTCCAAGATTTTCATGTAAGAAAATAAAGTATCTGAAGAAGCTGAACTTGTTTGCCAAGCGATACACAGAGTCATTACACCTACCACTGTAATGCAGCCCACTCTGGGGTGGATTGCAGTTACAGTTTAATAGTGCAAAATAACCTTGCTTGACAGTTTTAGGACAGGAAACGAAGGAAAAGAACATATTTTAAATTGAAACAGCAAGGAAAAATTTATGGAGACAGAATGCAATTTCCTTTGTTGGAATTTGACCAGAGCAGCAGGATTAAGGAATCAAGAAACCTATTAAGGCATATGAGGGTATAAAAGTGCACTGCTCTGTGTTAAGAGTGTCTGGGGCATGGGTCAGTATTACAGACAGACGAACTCAATGCTCTGCTGCTTCTCTGCCAATTCCTGTGGTTTTCAGCCTTGTAAAATAGTTTTGCACCCCAGTACCTGCCCAAGAAAAGGGTTCAGCTCACCTGGATTGTGGAGAGTCCTCCTGAGAAGACTCTCCTGCTCCCACCAGAAAGGGGGCAGGAGCCTCCAGCCGCTTGGCTTTCTGCATGCTATTGCTAGGGGAAGGTCTCTCCCCACTCAGGCGGTCCTGTAACAAGTTTTCTCTGTTGAGGTTCACATCAGAATATGGGCAGCCAACTAACCTGTGTTAAAGAAAAAAAAGAGAAAAAAGAAAAAAAAGAGGGATGATACTGCACGTTTTTAAGTCATACAATCTTACCAGTCTCAGGCAGACACATCTATCAACAAACCCAGAAAAAATGAGGCCAGAAACACTCAGGGAGATGTTATTCCCCAGTTTTAGGTGCCAGAAAGGACGGGACTACATGATAGAATTAGAAACCAAAGGAATGATTTTACAGAGTCACCTCAGAGAACAACAAGAGCTCTTCCTCTGTAACCTGCTTGTTTGAACAATATTCCATGAAAGCAGAGTCCTGTAACTTTCACTCTGAAAAATTCAAAGCCCTTTACCACATTATATACTACTAGATCTTCAGACCTCCCATCTGAGATTGTTTTCTTCCTCTTTAAAATATTTTAATCGAGAAAAACCTTCCTTTTCCAAAAGCACGTTAGAAATCAAAAGGCAGAGCACAAAACATGAGCTAGCACTCCTCACTCTTATACCTTAAATAATCTGCCCACACTCTCTCCCTCTTTAACTGTCGCCTTGCATGCTGTTCTTGGATATATTATTTTACCAAAAAATACCTTCAGTAATACTGGAATGTAGAAGTTGGAGCGAATTAATCTATGTTGGATTGCATTGCAGTTGTAATGATGATACTGGTATAAACAGAATTTATGATGAAACAGCACATTTAAACACAAGAGGGAGCTGCAATTGTAGTTATAACTATCTCCAGGACAAACACCCTGAGATAATTTCAGTGCAGTGCAGGTGCTTGTTGCTGCATTATTATTATGAACAGCAGTTAGACTCTCGCAGGCAGAACCCTTATGAAGATCTTATATACATACGTATAATGAGTTCCGTATCGTGGTCCCCTGACATGACCGATACCGTGGCAGCCTGGAGTAGGACACGCTTGTCCCACTGTTCCCACTGGATCAACAGCACCTGGTAATAAAAAACAAAAGTTTAACAGATTTGTAAAACACACTCTGCCTCTGAAGAGCAGGCTGCACTTAGGAAAATTATTCAGTATAACAATATGATGTCATCTACTTTACCTAGAGGGACTTGCAAAGCATGTCCAGTTTTTGCACACCAGCCTACTGGATGAACATCAGGGCTGTCTGCATCGACCCAGAAATCATAATTGCGGTCCCAACCATCAAAATGTATCTAAAAGAAGCACACAGTCTTGCTGAGAGATACAGTTAAGGACATGACTCAGCTTTTATTTTAACTTCCCCCTTTGTTTCACCTTGCTCAGCTTGGGGCTGATTCATTCAATCTTTCAGTCAAGCGCAATCATCCTTTGTGCTCAGTGCAACTATTTGTTTTCCTGACCCCTCCATCTATGTTTTACAGAACAACCGGATTCTGGTGACACAGGCAAATCACAGGGTCTGCGAGAAAGCACAGACCATGGGGTGCTCCAGCACACTCTATACTCAAAGACTAAATCTATGCGAACAATTGCTTATTTAATTGTTTTGTTTTCTGAGGATTCCACCATAAAAGCCTAAAAGTTTGGTGAGTTTTGCCATGAACAAGCTAGAATCTTCTGCTGGACGAAGGGACTAGTAATAGTTAGCTCAGATCCAGGTCAGGTTAACAGAGGCTGAGGATCACTGCAGCTTACAGCCTATTGGGTTGTCTGCGTAGCAAAGTTTCAAACAAATGTATGAACTGAGTATCATGCTACTATATATTGGCAGAACTTGACTGCTGCTTGCAATCACAGCGATGCAACTGAGAATCAAATGGCTGATGGAGAGCAAACTCTACTCCTGCCCACATAATCATCCTTTAGAGGCCAAGGAGCCTCCATCAGTGCAGCCTCCACTTTAGCTGGCCGATACTTAATCCCTCAGAAGCCAAAGCACACCAGATTTTTCTGACCCTATATTAACGTGAAAAGAATTAGTTAAAATGCATTTATGTAACAAATTCGTCCTGGAGAAAGAAGGCACTTCCTACACATGCCAGAATTTAATTTGCTTTGGGTTTTCCTTTAAATATGCTAGGAAAAAAAAAATCATCAGGTAGCTTCCCACCAGCAGAACATTAATGCTGCCTTCATTCGCACAGATCACACAGAAATGCTAAGAGATGGAAAATCATGCTGTCAACTTATTTCAAAATACTTACATTAAAACAGTAACTAGAATACCAGGCAATTCCATCAGATTTCAACAGGACAAAACAATAAAAATAATTTCAAGTTGGGCAGGCCTGTAGGCTCATTCATCTGCAAGGTGTTTGTTTGCTGCTCCTCACACCAAATGGGTGGTTTTTCTGTACCACCAATCACTATATTCCTCAGCACAAGAGCTCTGCACTTTGAAGCAAGGTCATACCTTAATGCGATGGTCATCTTTGTCAACTATTGTTGCCACTCTTATCAAGATGGGATTTCTTCTGTCCACAGCCTCTAACTTCATATTAACTTGGAATCCGTGAGCAGGACGCTGTAAGACAGGATTGTAAGCAGAATGCTAAAAAGCCTGGGCGGTCAGAGCTAGTCACCTGCTCTGAATAAAACGCGCTGAAGTTTTCATCTACCATTCAAATGCCCGATCTCACACGGCAGACTGCTTCAGAGGTTAAGATTAGAATTTCCTAGATGATTAAGCTGTCTGTTTGTCAGCAGCCCAAAACTACTCGAGAGGAAGTCTGAGCTTTCACAGCCAGGACAAGAGGCACTTCCCCTACAGAAAAAAGGCCAGATACTACCACAAGCTCCACTGACACACAGACTCCACAGTCTGACAGCAAAACTCCCAAACACAGCAGAGACGATCTCACGTCTGACAAGGACAGTGACCAGTCTCACACCTGAACACCTGAAACACACCACTGTGTGACGTCTCTCTTCACTACGCTACATGACATCCTTCTTGGCATCTGATGCAGCGTCTGGGTGTTACAGAGTTACCTCCATTAAGCAGGTTACCATCTTCTTCTTATGATGACAACTGCATCTGCTTGTTAACGACGACTGCTGAGAACTGCGGTGCTGGGACTTGAGAGCAGCTCCAGCCGCCTGTCTGCAGAGTCTCCCCTCTGCAGTTGCTGACCTACCCTTTCTCTCAAACGCCAGTGGCCAAACTGCTTTGTAAAAACTTCAGAATGTCCTTTGACCTGATGCGTGCCCTTTGCAGCACCCACAGATGTAACCTCTAAGTAACAGGACAGCATTTACCACTTTTTCCATTTATTTTGAAATGACTGACTGCAAATTCCTCCTCTGACCTCCCCAGCTGAAGGTTATGGAGCACCGGATACTCATTCAAAACACGTGCTTCTTCAGTCCTGGACACAAAGGTCAGGATTTTAGCAAGAGATGATAAATTGTGTCTTTGAACAAGATCAAGTTAATGAAAAGATGATTATAACCACTCTTCCCTCACAATCTGCCTTACCCTTTTTACTGCCCGTAGCTGGGGGCAGGGAAGGAGGTCCACTTCTGAGCTAAGGGGATTAAAGACTCCAAAACTGAAGTTCCTCTTTGGTCTTTTCACCTGGACACAGACATTTATGCACAGGCTTTCAGCCACATGACACAGAAGCCAGAAAATCTAAACTGCTTTTAGTTCTAAGAGCATCTGATTGAGCAGCCAACCTTGTCTGTCTTCCTTGAGGAAGGAGCCTAAGTGCTAGAGAATAAAATCCTGCCCAGAAGATAAGCAGGGCTATTTGTTTAAGTCTCACTGAAGGGTTGCTGCCTTTTTGGCAGCCAAGACAATGGGCTGAAATAGTGATGCTGACAACCAAGCTGTCTCCTCCTGCACTTCTGGGTGGAGGAGAAGACAGAAATCCAGACACGAGATCTGCTATTTGTGCTGATGATCAGTGTCTCCAGACTACATAAGATAGCTCTTGAAAACTGTTAGAAACTAATTCAGTGAGAAATGCCTGTTCTGGCTTTCAACCCATATTTTTATGTACCGATTTCCTGTAATTGCTAGCTGGAATAATAATAACAATAAAATAAGATCAATAACTGTGCCATGTATTTGCACTTCAGATCAACCAAGCCAGAAAAAAAATGAAGTTTGATCTTGAAAGAGTTCTATTAACTGCTGATATATCAAATGCTTTTTTTCTGTTTCATTTTCGAAACACAGTCTTGGATGTTAATTTATATTCTAGAGTTCCGTAAGAGCCAGAATTGGCCCTTCTACTATCCTCTCAAAGCCAGATACCTGAAGCAGCAAAACAATGGCTGCAGAGATGTACGTAAAACAAGAAAAGAGGCAGACAAGGCAGATGCATTCCCCCTTGGGAAAACACTTCATTTTGGAAGAATCCAAAAAAGGGAGCCCTCAGTGCTGAAAAGGATCCCTGTCCTGAGGAAAGCCCTGTTATCTTCAGCTGACATTTTTCAACACTTTTTGCATTTTGCAAATCTGTGGAAAGAATGCCGTAATGACATTACTGAGGACTTCAGACTGGGAGTTTTAAGTAGGTTGCACTCCACTGTTTCTTTTTGTATCATGAAGAGTTTTATTATCCTTCCAAAATATTTGTCGCTATGAAACTACTTCTATTGTTCCTCTATTGTGTAGAAGACCAATTGCTGCATTCTTTCACTCTTGTATTCTGAAGGTTCCCATTTTCCAGCACTGTTGGGATTTTACAAGCACGGCTGAGCCTACGCTGGAGACAACAAATGTGTCCTACTGACAAGCTTCACTCATTATGCTGCACACTGGCTCCAAGGTACTTCACATGCTGCGCTGCACGATCAAAGTCTGCCCAACTCTGGAAAACCTTAATCCAAGGGATGTTTTGGAGTTCAGCTGTGCTGCAGATAACTCCAGCTGTGGCCTTAGAGCTCTCTAAAGAGGCAAAACCAGCCTCTTCCTATTCCCTGACATCCACCTTGCAACCTACAACAACTTCAAATGGACACCTGCTGAAATCTAGCAATTATCAAACTTGTCTGGCTGGATTTTTACCTTCCTTATCTGAGGCCTCCCTAATTGCTTTTCCTCCTCAGTCCCAAAGAGCTTACCAACAAAATATACAGGAGGGCAGCAGGTATTAACCTGCAATGCTAACTTCATTGAAAGGAATCAAGACAAGTGTCACAATGGCACAGAAAAGTTTTTAAAAATATTGCAAAGTTTAGCAAGGTGAGCCAGCGGTGCAGAAGACGCTGCTAAGAAAAAAAAAATCAACTTTAAAGGTTGGGGGTTTTTTAATGAAGTTACTTTAAAGGCTTTTGTTTTGTTTTTGCTCACAGTGAGCTTCCAGATAAATCCACTGAACTCCAAAAAACAAAAGCTCATGCTCCCAAGCTTGAGAGAACCATCTTCTGATTTAGTCTGCAGGACGACTTTACACCATCTAGGAGTCTGGCAGAGATGCTCTATCTTAGTACGCTTATTTCTGTGGAGAGCACAGCTGGCTCCTCCCTAGAAGAACCAAGATCTATATTAGAACACGTAAGTCCTTGACAGGAACTTCTCACTCTACCTTAATTCCAGCCTCACTAACCAGGGGAAGAAGGATTTGCACAACTGCAAGGTGAAAATATTTTAGAGAAGTTTTTAAAACTTTATTAGGAGAGGACACCTGATGGAGGAACTGCACACTCCTCATTCCTTCTCAAACACATACAACCCCCTCTTCTGCCCTTCCCCACCAAATGTCCCCAGCTGCAGGCCAGTGATATCCACCTCTGACCCCCATGAAGGGAGTGTCTGCAAAGTCTGTTCAACCAGCATCAGTCCTGCTCTGATGTCAGCTGGGAGATCCCCTCTGCCCACAGTCAGACCTCAAGCAGAAGACCACTTCTTTCTCCTCTCCATGCCCTTTGAGGCAAGGTACTGCCCTTCACATGTTCCTCCAACAGCTACAATTACCTGTGTGGACTGAAAGCTCTTCCCTTAAATCTACCAATGGAGCAATTAAAGATGTTTAGTCAGAAATCCTTTCCAAGACAGCTTTTCATGTCATTTTTTAAAAAAAATCTGTGGGAGGTTTTAAAACTTTTTTTAAAAAAGCAATGGGAGATGATCTTAAAGTAAAAAAACCCATTTTCACCCACTTGGTACAGACATGGTGAACCACCACCAAATAAAGCATCTAGCAAGAAAGAGTAGGCAAGAGTAGTTTCCCCTACCCTCCGGCTCTAGCACAATCAAAGAGATTCACCAACCAGTTTGAATGCTCTTGCTGGGGCTGCCTGGGAATTAGTTTCTTCCAAGTATTTCTCCCATGAGAAGCCTTTGGAATCCTTGTATCCTGAAAAAGCAGATAATTAACATTTAAGTAAGAAACCCGCACATTTATTGCTACAAACAACACAAAAGCAGCTATGTAATACATGGCTATTATGTTAATTTAGCTCCTACAATGGATGGTGCTGGAAACTGGTCTGTTTATTCGTACACACCACTTACAGCACACACAGCAGCACTGCAAGTTTCCCTAGCTTCTACACAGGGCTTTAACCCTGACCTGAAAAACCTGAAGAGTTCATTTCTGTAACAGCTTAATCAATTCTTATTCTTTAGAGAAAGGTGCCAATTAAGAGCTATTCTGTGATGGGCAATGGCATCACTAAATTAATTCCTATTTTACTAACTATTCTATGTGTGACCGCCTGCAAGATTGTAGAAATTTCCTGTCTCCTCCTACCTACTCAGCCATAGCTGAGTAAAACTACCAGTCTGGAGATAAAAGGCTCCATCGCCGTCACCATAATCTCAGACACCTACATGCGTGTCCTACCCTAACAACGACAGGATGTCTCTCCCTGGAAGCTGCATTTAAGAAACTGCTCTACTTTTATTCCCTTCCTGTTCCAGTATTTTTTAGCCTCAGTATTGTTTCCTTTTGGCAGAAGGGCGCAATGACTAAATGCACAGGACAGTCTGCAAATTGCTGCACGTATATCTCTTGGCAGAGAAATCAGAATGACTCCAGATTCTGCTGGGGGCACAGGCTATCGTGACAGGAGCAGGGGAGCTGCACGCCACAGCCTTGTTGCACATTCCAGGAGCAGGAACAGATGTGGTGCCGCTGAAGAGCAAGCTTTTACAACCCTCTTTGCATCTGCAGCAAAGGCACGGAGGCTAATTCCTCCAATGCAGAAGGATCTTGTAGTGCCACCCACTCTACTGAACTTGATACACAGCAATTACAGAAATTCTTGCTCCAGGGCTGTCAATCTAGCAAACAGCAGACATAATTTTTTTCATTTTTGTTATTTTTAAGGTGAATGAGCACTTCCAAGGCCTGAAAACAACATTGATTTTCCTGTAGGTTCTGTCCTTTTTCATTTGCCAACATTCTCTTCATTTACTGAATTCCAGTGCAGCAGAAAGAGATGTGACTTCAGTTACCCCTTTATTTCCAGAAACTCCATCTTCTCATCTACGTAATCATGATACAGATTCCTTTTTCTTCCAGCTCACCTTAAAGGAAATGCTGCAAATACTTCAAAGTTCTTTCCCTTCTGAAATCAAATTCAATTACAAATTACCAAGTCCTGTTCCATTTTTTGAAAGAGCTATGAAACAAAATAAAATGCAGTGGAAAAAAGTATGAACAATAATATTGTTCAGTCAATATAGAAAACAGTATTGAATGGAACCTGTAACTTGCAAATACGTAATTATGTAGAAGATAAAGCTTCCAGCTTTTTTGACTGAGGCAGGAAATAAGTCTCACTTTCAACATACCAGGTGGTGTTGTCAGTGGGGTTCCAGTTTCTTGGCAGTAGCCAACAGGACGAATATATGGGCTGCTAGCTTCACACCTGAATCAAAGAGGGAAAGTTGGCACCAGTCAATTTTAAAGCAAGAAGAAAAACAGAATTTCAAATGCTGATACGCCTTTGCTGGGTTAAGCAGATGCTTTCAGTGGGTGTGATCATGGTGTGAAAGACAAGCACTACCTCGTTAGAATCTGTAACGTCAAGTTTTCAAGGCGTTCAAGCTACCCCAAAAGATAGGGAAGTACTGGTGCTTTAAAAAAACAACAACATAAAGCCCCCCCCACATGGATCACACCAACCACAGTTCAGCCTGGACACAGATCACCCAAGCTAAAATGCAAAGGAAGCAAAGAAACAAAAAACAAACCTTCACCCCAGCTGAAACACCGTTATTGTGGAAGAAGGGGAAATTACTTTTAAAGTCTTTGCCAAGAACTGCACGTTATCCATTAATTCTAGCTGAAACTTAGTGGTAGTTTGCTTAGTTCCCAATTTTATTGCATGTTTAGATCTTCTGAGTCCCTGAAGGAGGTGATGGGCCAATTTGAGACAGCCCCTTTTGTCACATCTGCTCCAGGGAAGGCACCGAAGCAGTCTTTCAGACCTATGAAAAAACCTGTGTCTCTTCAGCCAAGCTCTACTTTGAAGTTTTGTTTGCTTGTGTTTCCCATTAAAATTTTCAAATTCCAAACAAAACATGGCATGAAAACAAAGCTTCATGGGCTAAAATGGTAAAGGAACGAGACCTAAATTCCTGCAAATGGAAACACCAGTGTTACAATGCTCTGCATGACATACTTACGGCAAAAAAAGACCAACCTGCCACCAAACAGGTGCCTATTCCCAAAAAAACAAACAAAAGGAGATGGGAGAGAGAGCACAGAATACTGATTGAATCAGTGCTATTTTGATAAGCATGTCTTGTGTTGCTTTCACAGACAAATTCAAAGAAAGTTACTCCATTTGTGTAGGTTGGAAAGCATGGACCAAAAAGGGAAAACATCTCCTTGACTAATATTCCACCCGGCTCCAGCATGAGGGCAGGGGATCACTATTCTCAGATGCAGCACAACTGTAGTGCAGGTTAGGACTTAAAAGCCTAAATGCTGGCAATAATTTTTATTTTCAAAGGGCTTTAGCCAAACTCTGCTGAAGCAAATGGGAAAGATTTTTACTGACTTCAGTGCTGCCTGCTTCTAAATTTAAGTTTGCAGAGAGACGTGCCAACACGCACTACTAGCCCTGGAGGAGAGGATGTTACTAATTCCAGGTGGTGTCACTAGTGGAGCTTAATCTTCCTTTAGCTCTGCCAGAGGAACGGATAACATGAGCATTCCCTAACCTGACCGAAGTCAGCCAGCTGCATTACCTCAAATGCTTCTTACCTCAAATGCTTCACAGGCAGCTCAAGCTAACTCAATCGGTTTTGCACTGAGCCAACTGACAAGCACTACAAACAGCAGGGGAAGCTACTGGGCAACTGGCATATTGCAAAAACCCAACATAATTATTCAGATGCTTGAAAACTGGTTTAAGATCCCGACTTCAGTGACTACATTTAAAATATTACCCTTAGTGAAAGAGCAAAATAAACCACAGTCTCCTTGCAGATATATATTAGAAATAGAATCTCTTTACCAGTAGTCATAACTCTCATCCCAGTTATCAAAATGAATTAGCAGGCGGTTATCCACCATGTCCGTGATGGTTGCAACACACATCAGTGACGGATTCTTCTTGTCCACTGCCTCTAGTTTCATTCCCAGACGAAAACCAGAGGGTGTGACAGGCTGAGGAACAGGACATCAGGAAAGGGAAATCAGCCATGTTCTAGGTCAGGCCATTTAAATTACTCTTATAAACTCATTTGTTGCAGGTTGCAACCTCGAAACCCACAGACTAAAACATACTATAATTAGCAAGAGGTCTACAGACAAGATTTCCATGTGTTCCAGCAATGGTTGTGACTACTTCTAAATAAGAGCTGATGTAGCTCAAATAACAGCATCTCCAGGTACGCAACAACATAGATGCAAAGGCTAAGATGCACACACCTTGCAGTGATGAGTGCTGAGGATTAGTGTGAGCATTGCAGGTCCTGTCTTACTAGTGGGAAAGTTAGAGTCTTCAAGGAAACCAGGTGACTCTCTACAACTACCTGAAAGGGGCTTGTGGCAAGGTGGGTGTTGGTCTCTTCTCCCAAGTAACCAGCGATAGGACGAGAAGAAATGGCCTCAAGTTGCACCAGGGGAGGTTCAGATTGGAGAGTAGGAAAAATTTCTTTATGGAGAGAGTGGACAAACATTGGAACAGGCTGCCCAGGGATGTGGTGGAGTCACCGTCACTGGAAGTGTTCAAAAAACCTGTAGACGTGGCACTTCAGGGCATGGTTTAAGTGGGCTTGGTGGTGTTGGGTTGATGGTTGGACTTGATGATCTTAAAGGTCTTTTCCAACCTTAATGATTCTGTGATTCTGTGACTCAGATGGAAGCAGAGCAGAGCTGCACAGTTAGGCTCTGATCCTACTGAATTCAGTGCTCTGTCCACCTGCAGCGTCAAATACACCAGCCCGTGGACTTTGTGTCATCTGAGTGACACAAAATGGGAGCGGGTGTTATACAGGAACTGAAGCTTAACAGCCAAAAAGAAAGCAACAGTGGGTGAAGGATGAAAGATCCTCAAGATCCATAGCCTCATAATGAATCCCATGGTGCACATGAGTATGCTGCTGGAAACCAGAAATTATTTTGGAAATGATTAAGTTAGAGGAAAGTGACACAAATATCTTGACTGTAGGGACACAGCAAAACAGACCGTTGTAATATATTTAGTAAATGGTAGAGTAAATCTTTTCTTCCAGTATTAAGGAGGAATGGAAATACAAATTCTTTCTCTGGAAAGCCAGTGAATGGGGGAAGGAAGAAAAATTGTACTAGTTTCCAATCTTAAAAATAAATCACAGCAGGAAACAGCTTGCATCTGATTGCACCATGGGTGTACCTCTGACATAAGCATATTAAAAACACGTACGTACTCTGGTCAAAACTCACTTAGCACCAGACCTATTTGAAACATCTTGTATTTAGTATCACCACTTACAGTGCTGAGGGTCTTAAAAAGGCTTTTTGGAGCTGCTTGAGCTTTGCAATTCTTCAAATAGGAAGTCCAATTAAATTCTCCCTCCTTGAAACCTAGAGAGATAAAAAGATTGTTTTACAGAAGCCCGTTATATTCAGATTGGTTTTTCAGAAATGAAAATTACCTGGGAAGAATATGAACTTTGCAGGGTAACTGCCCTCCTACACTCTACAGGGGTTATGCACCTCAGCTAAAACATCTCTCTCTTTTTCAGTATAATTTCCATCATTAATCTGAACCTTCAAATGTTTCTAGGAAATTGAATGGAGGAAAGAAGCAAGCTCTGAACCCAGAGACTCCTTGCTTTACATGCTCATCCAATAAAGAGTTTCTAATTCAACTAACAATGCCAATCTTTGGGAATATCAAAAGGAAGGTGTCTGGTTCTTTTGTGATTCCCTATCTTAGTTACACCTCTTCCCTTTAAGCCACTCAGATCGAATTCCACAATTAAATCATACTAAAAATGAAACATTCAGAGCCAGGACAACTAGTTCTTAGTAGAATTTATGGTTTCTTGTACACCATTCTATTTTTTTTTTCCTTACCTTTAGGAGGGAGCAGCTTATGACTTGTTTTTTCACACCAGCCAACAGGATGGATGTCTGAGGAATCAGCATTAACCCAGAAGTCATAGCACTCTGGATAACCATCAAAGTGTAATCGCATTCTGTACCCTTGCACCTACAATGATGGGACCTCTGATTATCATAAAGGATTAGAAAGAAGCTAAAGAAAACCACCAATCAAACTCTCTTTCTGTATTTGGATTTATAGGTAAAAATAAATACAAGATCTCATTTATTTCTCAAAAGTCTAGTTTTATTTTTCCTCATTTACGTCTCCTAGTTTCCATGCTCCTCTTTTCTCACTTCAAAAAGCTGACAATAAAGTTGGTCAGTATAACTTCACTGGCCTCCTGTTCCATAGTCATGCACGTATTCCCGTGCAGCAACATCTGGAGTACAAATGCAGCAGGAGAACACTAACGTCTATTCCTGATCAACACCGATTTCATAGAACTGAAGAAGCATAAATGCATTTTGATTTGCTTATATTTACTTAGTCTTAGGGCCTAACTGCACTTTCTATTTCATATTTATAGGTTTACTATCGTGAGTTACAACTGCAAAAATCTGACAGTAGGATTTAATGTGTAGATGCTTAACTACATAGAACTATTCCTTCAGTGTCACCTTGAACTCCTCCTAACCATTAATGAATTAAAGTACTCTTACGCTTATGTTTCTGCTTTTTATTGAAAAAACTCCTAAATGTACATGGGACTTTTGGAATCAAAGATATGAAGAGCAACTACCTCAGCCACTGTGAGAACACAAAATCGAGAGGGGTGTTCAGGATCCAGCCCTTCCAACTTCATTCCAACTTTAAATCCATTTCGACCTTGTGGGAATGACTGATACTGTGAGGGTGGGGAAGAAGGAAACATTTGTTTTTAATTCCTAACGACAAAGTCTATTGCAGAGCAGTCATCAGATATACATAAGGCTTCAAATTTTCAACTCGAGAAGAAAATTCTATCGCTAAATGATTGCTGCTTTAACAGACAGGCAGACGTACAGAGATCAATAATGGCATGATCACCACATTTCAGATTTACTTGTTATTCTAATCAATCTCCCAAAAACACTGAACCACGAGCCTGTTGCAATTAGCTATGAACAAATCTTTCAGCAGATGCAGAAATGAGCTCTATTCAAACACAAAAGAATCCCCTTCACAGCCCAGTGCAGGAGGCCTGGCAGAAACAAAGAGCCAGGAAAGCTAAAATCATTTTGCCTATGTCAGCACAAGGTCAGCAGTCCAGACTTTCCCAAAAGGTAACTTCTCATCTTCAAATGGTAAAAGGGACAAGGCATGTTTGATCTGGAGCCCGTTTACACAGTCATTCCAGAAAACATTAGTGTTTTTCATTTATTTGCAGTCTTAATCCAAATTAAACATTTGAAGTACAGTTAAAGGCTTAAGAGGTAATCTGAACTGGAATTGCAAGTGGCTTATTGCAGCCACTGCAGGTGCCTGACTTTCCTTCTCATCTCTGTAAGGCGCGAACAGCCCTTGGCTTTTTAGAGCTCACTGGGAGTTGAACTTTTAATGTGGGCTGGTGCACTGGAGCGCAGAAGCAGCTTCACCAGCCTAAACTCATCCTCTCCCACCTTCAGACTATGAATGAACACAACTTCCACCCTCCCCCGTAACAGTCACTTCTCATTGAGACAACCTACAACATTCACAGAGCTAACTGACTTGCAGTTTTCTACAGAGGAAGGCTGGAAGGGGTGTTGGACAACCACAGACGAAGCAAAAGACACATGAAAGACATTAAGCTGTCCCTCTCCAACATTACTTGGAGATTGCCTAACAGCCCATTTATCCAGAGCTACCCAAAGCTGATTGAAACAGTCATTGTTTACTTCTTAGTGAGATTCAACCAGCATTTTTTACACCCTGGTTTGGGATGAGACTCACAGAGCAGATGCTTGTTGCCACAGTGCTTCAGGGCTGGAAACAAACATGCGGGGTTTTACTGCCCGCTTGCAAGGAAACAACCCATAAATGTAACTGCTGGCTTGAGGGTAGTCTCCAGTCCTACCTCCACTGAATTAGTAATTCTGCCTGAGAAAAACGTAGCAAGAAAGTTGAAAAAACTGCCAACCTCTCTGAACAGTTTTAAGGGAGCAGCTGGCATCCGTTCCTCTTCTAAGTAGGAAACCCAGTTCCATACCTTCTTCTTTCCAGGAACAACTAAGCAATCAAAAACAAAGAGAAAAATTAAAGTTTCTTTCAGCCGCCTCCTGCTCTGCCCTCTCTTCTCTTTCTCCTCCCACGTACATGCCAACGCTGTTTTGCTGTTGTACCCCAAAGGAGGCAGTGTTACCCAACTTTTGAGGAAGGGTATGAATTCCAGCAGTAGGAAAACTGTGCTCATTTCTCATTAAAAAAAATGTATTATATCACAGGTCAAATGAATTGTGGCACCCGGATTGCTGGCAAGCTGCCCATGGAAAGTTGCCACTGTAAAGTTTGGACAAGATATAACAACTTAAAACTGTGGAAAATAATTCCTTCTCCTGATATTTCACAAAGGAATAAGGGGTTAGATATAAATTAAAAGACAGCACAAAGAGGGATTTAATTGCAGCTGAAATAAACCTAAAACAAAACAAATGAAAAACCAAGTGAATTTTTGTTCCGTTCACAAGATTTTTAAAATATATATATATATACACACACACAAATATATTTATAACCAGCTAATACCACAATGCATGTACTAGAGTGGCAGCTACCAGTACACAGATGATGAAAACAACAACTTGGGCAGGTGCTTGGATTCATTCTAGTAGGACCACAGTCATATACACAGAAAATTACATTTTAAATGCATATTAAAAATCTTCCCCCAGTTTACATATGCTAACTCCTTTAAGGCTTGTAAGAATTTTAACCCAAAGTCTATAATCAATCACATGTTGTTTACAACTCATTTTCTATTTAGCATTTGTACTCTGTGGCTATGAAGCTCTCCAAAGTCAATGGAAAAAAGATTCTTACTGGCTTCAGTAAGCTTTAGATCAGGCTGTCTCCT
This sequence comes from Phaethon lepturus, assembly GCF_000687285.1. NCBI lineage: Eukaryota > Metazoa > Chordata > Aves > Phaethontiformes > Phaethontidae > Phaethon > Phaethon lepturus. The sequence goes on from NW_010518492.1 coordinate 32,849, forward strand.
TCTGGACCCTCTACATTGTGCCCATCATGCGGGCAAACCTGGTATATTCTTGCTAATACAGTTCAGAAGACTGACTGTGATAAGAGGGTTATGTACCTAATAAGCTATTCTGAATGTGAAATGAGCTCTACTGTCCTTTCCTCTTCTGTTTACTATTATTCACTTTATAATACCTAGTAAAAAAAAAAATAATCTATAAACATTAAAGAAAAGAGACTATGAGCTTAGCTCACCTTGTTTTATTGGTTTAGTGTTTCTGCGGCTTTTCATATTATTTGATTTATTCTTCTCCTAGACACAGATATGTTAAAAAAAAGTTTAGCAATATTGTTTTTCCTCTCTCTTTGATCATCTCACAATGCAGGTACAATAAGGATGTAACATGTAACTAACAGGAGTATCAGCTAGCATTATTTTCTTTTGAATAACCCTGCAAGAACATTAGAGGGTATGTTACATATATAACTTTGATCCTGCAGTATCCCAAAGTGCTTTACAAATTATTTAATATATGCTACTAAAGTTCATTTAAATATGGCTACTGAAGAGCAGCATGGGCCCAAAATCTCCATTACAATACACAGGATTTGCTTTCTGCAATGCAGGATTTACTGCTTACATAAGCAACCTTACTGTAATGCTCCATTTTCCTTTTCCTTTCAGAGGTTCTTATGTCCATCTCTGCCAGGGAATGGATACAGAAAAAAAATCATTTATGACACCCTGAAGGAAGCAGAAGCTTTAAGTAACTACTGTCATAGATGAACACCCCAGAAAATGTGGTCTCCCTGTGTCACACGCTGAGCCAGATTGCCATTCCCGTTTCTTCTATGTGGTTTTCAAGCTCATGTTAATTCACCCAGGATTGTCATTTCTCAAAGCAAACCAAAAAGGGAAAAATCTGAAATGCAGAGCTGCCTGCCAAACATGCCCCAGAAGAGGCAGGGGGGCAGTTTCAAACAACGAGGAGGAGAAGGGGGAAGAGACAGAATGCAAGTACTTCTGAAAACATACATACTTTAAAACATCTTATACACGTCACAGAGGAAAGCTGAGCAACAAGATGAGTTAAACTGTTCGTGACATTAGAAGTTCCAGCTTGCATTACCAACAAACACCTACCCCAGTGTCTCTGCATTACAAAAGAACGTGCAATATGTGAATATAAATAAAACGTTTCAGGCCTGAGACGCTACTCACACGGTAGCAGAGTGCAGGCTTGAACAAAGAAGGGCCCCTAAAGGGAGTAAGATGCTTAATGAAAGTTAAAAAAAGATCAGGTCAGGACTGAGGTACTTCTATTCATCCACCATTAATACAGGTTTCCAGTGGTGTAGTGAGTGTACATGCAAGCACATATTATGTATTTTATATATATATAAAATATATTATATTATGCAATAATATAATAATACAATATATTATTATATTAAAAGCAATCGAACCCTGCAGTTTGACACTAATCTTCAATACCACATAACAGTACTTGACTGTAATTAGATAAAGTATTTTTGGAGGCACATGCTTTTATTACTGTGAAATACACTTGGTGCACAGGGCTATAACTACACCTATAAAGTTACAGTCCGAAATCTTGGCTTTGGCTTCACATGAGCCATTCACCCACGTGACTCCTCAGACTTCAGAACACATATCCTCATTAACTGATGTAAAGTTAGGTGAGACCCAGACCATTCTCATGGGTACAGAACAACCTCCCTCAGCTTAGTTTGCATTGCACAGATTTCTGAGACACAGAATGGTCCCTACTCTTCACAGTTCTCTTTAAAGAAAATACATGCAGCCTCATTTACCTCATCCTCATCTGCATTTTCCTCGTCATCCTCAGACTCCAGAAGCAGCCTTCTCTTCCTTCGGAGACGTTTGACAGGTCTGTCAGCCTCATTCACCTGACAGCCACTGCTGGTATTAAGATTTCTACTATTTCCCCTGTTTCTGCAATCATCTGGAATGTCTCTGGTATCACTAAACATCCAAAATTGAAAACAAAATCCAATTAAAAGTGCAACGATACTCCTGCAGTATTCCCAGTGTCTCTGTACCTCTTTAGAAGAATGAGGATGCCTGGGCTGAGAATCTAAAGTGAATCATGTTTGCAGGATTTGCCAAATATGTATCTTTTAAAAGCACTCCAAAGCACTGGCACAGCTCTCACCACCAGACCAGCTCGAGAGTGTTTTTAATTTTGCCTTTTTACAACTCTACAGAAAGTTATCATCCTTATTTGCAGTAGGATGGGGCACTGAGGCATCAAGCACACAACCAGCATTTCCACAGGCTGGGAAGAGAAATGGGGATGGAGCTCTAGAGGAGCTTTCCTCTGCCGGGCACGGGAGCCTCGAGGGTAACAGGAAGGTCATCGGCAGAGCTGCACAGGTGGCTCTGCCTCAGCCATACCACGGTAGCACTTGCTCCAAGGATTTCATTCTACTCACAGCAACATTTTTCTCTAACACAATGTTCTCTTTAAACATTTTTAAACACCGAACAGGAAGAATCTGGGGTTTCTTTACCTGTCCCTGTGCTGCTGGGAGCCCAACTGAGTACAAAACTTTCCATTCTCAAAGCAATCCATTTGTTCGCAGGTTTGGACGTCGGAGCAGGGCACGTCGTCTCTGGGCACTGTAGAAGCAAAGAAAAAGACAACTATTAAATTAAAACTCCGTATTTTAAAACACCTTTCATGCAATTAGTTCTGTCAAAGTCCTTTACAAACTTTCATTAAGTCACCCTCAGTATCCCATTGTGAGGGAAGTAATTATCTGTGCACTGGCACATTTCTTTTTCCAATAAAGAAAAAAGCCTTTTATCTATAGTATTTTGATTTTGGAGAAACTCTGCCCCCTGTAAAAGTGATAAAGGAGGATATAATCTCAAGGCTATAACCAGGACTGAGTTACAAATATTCTTCTATTTCTTTATTCCTAGTAACCCTCTAACTTGAAAGACAAATGTCAAACAAGTCCATCTTGTTTGGATACTTTCAATACAGTTGGTTAAGTTTAAAAACATCAGCCTTTACATATACTTTGTACATACAAAAATCCTTCATAGGCAGCCTCTAAAAATAGCACATTATTGATGGGAGAATAGAAACAATTATTTCTGTATCTATATTCCATTTCATTCTATTTCATCTGAACAAAAGCACAAAAGTGTAAGGAATAACTCCAATATATAATTTACATTTACTTTCTCCTACGATTTGAGTTCTTCCTAGTGTAAATTCATTTATGTTTAATATTGTAACAAAACACAATTGCAGTGGTCCTCATTACCAGGTATCTACACTATCCCGATGCATACTTTGCTCAAGTAACCTGACGTGCAAATTGTGCACTGAGGCTCCTACGTATATGTCATTCCTATTCTGCCTGCAGTGGCACCATTTGTGTGCACTGGTTTGATCAATCTGTTTTTGAATGCACCATTGAACACTTTAAAAGAAAAAAACACACCACATCACACAATCCAGAACGCTGAGATATGAGTCACTTTGCTTTTTGTTTAAAACCATTTTCATAGTCTCCTTACCAGTACTTGTACTCATTCTGCTAAGATGACTGACATTTTTCATTTATATTTGAGTGTTCCCTCTAGCCCAATATAGATGTCAGATGGTCCTGGCTGAAATGGGGCAGGTAGACTGCCTACGCACAGAGTGCATGCATGCCTGCTTGTATCACAACGTAAAGTCTCTCCCTGTGCCGGCAGGGACCCATGATTCCAAGCAGGGAAAAGACAAAACAGGGAAAACTGGCAAGAACCAAGAGTGCTTGAAGACCTCTGCTCAATTAGAAGTCACACTGATCTATGGAATACACTCAGACTAGAAGGGTGTGAAAAATTCTTAGTGCTGAGGTGTCCACATAACAGCCGGTTCTTCGCCAGATGGATTGACGTCTCCTCAGCTCGCGCAGGTGAGGAGAATGACCCACAGTCAGCAGGGGCGTAAGCAAATGTCTGTAAGTGTAAGTGAATCTGGAGAGCTTACAATGAAATTTGAGATAAGCCATCGAGGAAGACAGGTACAAAGCCTTCCTACCTGAAAAGAGAAATAGTTCCATCAAAATCCTGTGGAAAGCCAACTGGCAGATGCTTTTCCAGGCACGCAAAGAAGAAGAAATTCCCTCTATAGGAATATATGACTTCAGTGATGCCTGGCCTTGATTAGGGATCCAGCTTTGCTAACACAGATGTTATGCAAAGAGTTAACGTCCTTTCAATTACTGCACTGGGATGCACTGGTGATGTCGAAGACAATGAGACACTGAACAGGCTCCAACTGCTGTCCTGTGGTGCCTCCATGTCCCAAGATAATTCTCAAGTCTCCTGCCACCACCTTAGAAGAAGATCTGTTTCGGTACAAGGCATCAGGCAAACCTATTAAGGGCTGCCTATGCCACAACCACATGCTGTCACGTTTAACCAAGAGCATTAGGCTGGATGGCTAATGGTACTCTTGGGATGAGAGCTCTTAATCGCCACTCACTCCCTAGCACTGGTCTCCGTTAGCACTCTCTGGAAGACACTCAGGCACATCTGCAAGGGAGCTCCATTGAAACAGTGAGTAGTTTAATCAAAGGAAACCAGTGATTTACCAAAGTAAGTGAGGCTGGCCAGCTTAATCAACCGAGTGTTCTGGAATGAAAGAGCTCGAAGGTTAACATATAAATATTCTGTTTTGAGTACTGGTTTCTGGATAAACAGAGTAAGAACAGATCTTCAAAGAACTGAGATATTTCTTCTCCATCACATTGATATGCATGTCCAGCGACATGCTTGTGTTATCCTGTTAAAACTCAGTTTTTCCCTAATTTCAATTACAGTAGCCTTGGAAACCTCAAAACTCTTCTGGCTATTAGTGTGTCTCTTGGCACTAGCCTGGTTAGAGGAGATTCTCAAGGATGTTCTTGTAACGGTAACTAACAGTACTGGGGATTTGTCCTGAGCCAGGAATGACAGGTTAGCACAGCACTGTGCCAGCCACTCACGCTCCACGCTGCGTAACGCACACAGCCAGGGAAAGAAATCATGCTGGAAGCTCCCATCGCCCACGAGAGCAGTCAGCTAAGGCACAGCTATACTAGTAAATCGAACAGTGCCAGGTCCCGCAACTCAGCCACATGCATCTTTAGCACAGCCCCGGGGCACTTCTGGCCTACCACACCTAGCGCTATCCCAAGCAATTCCCAAGCATGGTTCAGGAGTCAGCATGGTTCAGGAGTCAGCATGGAGCTGAGACGCTGCCCAGTGGGTGTGATCACTCTGTGTTGGAGGCCGAGCGTGTTTAATAAGGTATATATGACCAGACCATTCTGGTCGCAAAGCCCCAAAATAGGCAGTTTAGTTTAATACAGATGCAGATTTAACCGCTGTCATAACAAACGGCATCACTCATGTTAAGGAGAAACATTGATATCATTGCTGATCCACCACCTGGATCCTGGAAAGAAAGGGCTCCAACTTCCCAGAAATCACCACTTAAAGAGATCCCAGCACGTAAGTTAAAACTCAGCATGAGAGGGATGTTTGACTACATTGACAAGTCTAGCCCAGAGCATTTATATAACCATACTTACCTTCCACAAAGGCGAGCACAATGCGTGCGCCAGGGACTGTTATGACTATGCAATAATTACATTCACTCTAAATACTCCTAAAATATTTGAAATGAGACAGTGACTCACTCCACACGCTGCGCCAGGGAGCACCACGCTACTGAAACACACATTTCAGTCAGACCTGTTTCTAGAAGCTTTTTCAGAAACTGTATATTCCCTTCCACAGCAAAAAGCTCACCTTCCAAATCAGTGCTAGAGGCAGCGGAAGCGTTGACAGCAGCAGGAGCAAAGCTGGTTGGGCTGGCATTTACTGCTGAGACTGAAAGAGTTTTTATGGCTTCTGCTTCTACTTCAGTAATGATTTCTAGCAGCCCAAACTCATTTAAACGGAACTGCAGGTAAGAGAAGAAAGCAAGCAAATAAGCAGTAGTAAAAGGGCTAGGAATGGGGACAGGAAGGAATAGGATTCCCTGAGGAGCAACTAGGTATGGGACAAAAAGAAATGGCTGTATGTACATGAAAAAGTGTTAAAAATAAGTAACAGTAACAGCGAGAGACACTCAACACAACTCTTTCTCAAAATGCCACCAACAGGCCACCAAAAAACCCCAACGATGCATTTTGTTGTCAAGAAAGGAAAGCAATGTTAATTCTAGCTGCTTTGGATGTATTCCCCTTATAAAACCCAGACCTCCGACGAACACATCAGAATAAATACCCTCAGAAAAGCAGTTTAATCCAAAACTCTGCCCTGGTGTTTCAAATTCATCCAGCAAAGCACAATTACATTTATTGCAGTTATCACACAGAGCAACTTCCCTAAAATCTCAGTGCAAGCAGGAATCACCCAGCTGTTGACTGAAAGGTCACGTTCCAGTGGAGAACTTGTCCATATGTCCTTCAGCTGGTGCTGGCTGGGTTTTAAAGACCTCACAGCGCAGCAGCAGTCAGGACTGCATAAACACAGTGATGATCTGCAGCTGCAAGAGGCCAAGCGGTTCTCAACCCTTCCTCAATGACACTTGAGAGTCCGGTGGGAAATAACTTCCCAGAGGAGCAGAGGAATGCAGGGACAGGCAGAGGCAATACTGTTGAAGTACAGCAGACACCGAAAAATAACTAGCTTGCCTTTGTTTGATAAGGTTCTCCTTGCACAGTACCACTTAGTGAAAGCCACAGTGGGGCCCTGGCCCAAAGACAGAAGAGGGAGTCTCAAGCCCAAACTGTTTCCAAACAACCTAGAAATGCACCTAACCGAAGCCAGAGGCAGCACAGCTGGTAGGTGACATGGACCAGTATGGCCAGGAGTCACAGTGTCCAAGCTCCCAGACCCAGCTCCCCCAAGTTTTGACCCTTAAGAAACCCTCCACCACCTGCTGGGGTAGGTGACCCTCCCACAGAGGTTCTGCTAGCACACCCATCCTCTGCTCCAACACAGCACCTGCCTGCCAACCCTGCACACACACTGCCTGTCCTACCACAGGCCAAGAGTAAATTCAGATGCAGAACAAGAAAACCCCTCTTAGACACACAGCAAAGTGCTCACACCCTGCAGTAGCTATGGAAAAGGAATGATATGTGGCAGACTTCAGAGACTCTTATCTTTTAAGCTTAAAAAATTTCTCAGGCTATCAAGGAACACTTCAGCAGTCCAGATAAAATTATTAAAGTGTGCCAACAGTGTCAATGTGAATGTGTGTCTTTTATTAGTCCTGATCTGCAAAGGCAACAGAGCACACAAAAAAAAAATTAAAAAATCACCTTTCTGATGAGCAAACAGCTTTAAAGATTACTCACTCCTTGATCGCCTTTACTGTCTGCAATACAGAGCTACTGAACTCCAGAACAAAAGAGACAAGTCAAAGGTGGGTTGCATTTGCAAGCTCTGCTCTGGAGCTTTTATTCATAGCACCTCATTAGTTTGAGATCTTTTCTTTGCCATCCACTCTTTGCTCAAACCTGCTAAACCCAGTTTAAGAGTACTTGCTTCACCTCTGAAGCAGGGCTCCTCATTGCATTGAGCAGCACTGTTCTTCCTCTACTCCTGCATGTTTCCTGGGCTCAGGATCCTGCTCCCAGCACCCTGTCAAAACCTTATCCCAAATGTTCTTCCCTCTCTTCCCTCTTTTTTAACTGAAGCCTGCATTTCTTAAAGCTTCAAAGATGCTGGAATTGCTTCTAAAAAGCTCACTTCTTCCTCTGCAGTCCTGAAGAGACAGAGCATCGTTTTTATTTCACAGAAAAAGAAACAATCCATTTCAAAGAAATGGTAATTCTAAGTGGACTAAGTTTCCTGCAGGAGATCATCCAGTTTAGAGAAGAAACCTATCACTTTCCTCAAACACCAGAAGAGCAGCAGCACAACGGTGCAGATCCCAAGGATTCCTTGCTATGGCTGGTAAGGACAGCTCAGCATCATGAGCAGAAGGTCAGTGGAAGGAGCATCTCCAGACCTCTATGTGCCATTAAGCAGCAGAGCAAGCGGGAAGCAGAGCTCGCAGCTGGAGGTGGGGAAGGGTGCCAATGTCATTTTGTATTAGCAGATTAGTCTCTGGGGTAGAGACACTCCTGCATACAAATTAACAGTTCTGATTCAGCTCAAACCAGTGAAGACAGCAGGCTGTTATTTCCTCCTCCAATAATCCGATGGCATACCTGCAGCCACATGAACTGCTGAAGCCCAGCCCAGGCCCCAGAAAACATCTGTGTTAGAAAAACAATGAGCATCTTTATTAACTGTCTCCGATCTGATGCTGAGGACTGGCTGATCCATGGAGGCAACCTCCCGTTTCAACCCGAGACTCTTCAAGGCAATATCCCTCATTCCTAAATTCTGGAAATGAGTAACTGTGCTACTATCAGGATTGTACTTTCCTTTACACAAAGGGGTTCAATATAGCATGTTTGCTAATATGAAATCCACACAAACCCTCCAAAAACAGTCCTTCCTGAGAATGTTTTTAAGGGAATGAAGGAAACATTGTGCATGCATGAACTGGAATATAGCAGGTAGAGAGGGGAAAAAGATTAAACAGCAAAAGCAAAGAAAAAAGAGAAGCATTTGGCATTTCTGCAGAAACAACAACTGCCTGGCATCTTAAGAATGAAGTAGCTTCCTGTGCAGCTAGTTGTCATGTTCCAGTTAAACATTTCTACCACACTCCCTAACCATGGTACTCAGTGCTCTTATACTTGATCATCTAATATAAAATAGTACAATATTATTTGGTGACTTTCAGTCTGATAAATAACATGGAGCTTAGTGATTCTCTACTATTATGAGGAATCAATAAAAGTGAAGCTCTTTCTTGCAAAGGAACTTTAATGTTGGTTAAGAGAAAACCTGTGGCAATACATTGCTAAGCTCTTTGAAGAAGCAGGATTTTAATGACTTTGATTAAATATAGGGCAAAAGTTGGGCCACTGCAAAATAATCATCCAAAAGACCTCCTAGAAAGCCAGCGGACCTAATTCCGTATCAGTTTTACGGGAGTGTAAATCACTGATCTCAAAACACACCAAGCATGCAAGTTCATCCTTGTTCTCTCAACATTTGCTGGCAGAACCAATTTCCTCGTAGCCTAAGTGACGTCTGACAGCCCACATAGAAGACATTCCTGCACGACAGGAGGAGAGGGAAGAGGAGGAGGAGGAGGAGGAGGAGGAGGAGAGCACTGGGAAGACTGTCAACACTTGCAGAAGGTGGGGGTCCCGATTCTGAATGCCTGATGCGATACCAACAGTCTGATTTTTCAAAGGTCTCAAGTCCCTTCATCTCCAATTTATTTGACTTGAAATTGATTTTTTTCCCCCCACAGATTCAGAACCTGCAGCTTTGAGGGCAATTTTATGTATTCATTTTCAGCCATCAGAAGTGCAATCAAACTGAAATAAGAGTTGCAGGTAATCTGGGAAACAGTCAACAGACACTCACCCTCATCCCTCCTCTAACGTTTGTGACCATTAGATCTTGGCTCTGATTTACAGGAGAGCTGTATTTGTCGCTAACATGAATACATAAGATACAGACAGCTGTCAAAAGCTGCAAAAAAGAACCACTGATGTGAAAAGAACCTAAAGACTCAACCCCACAAATTGAGAAAATTTGTCTTTGAGAGAAAATGTCTTTCTCATGCTGGGCTGAAATTAATGGTATTTCTTGCCTGAGTATGTTATATGGACATTACTGAGAATTAGGAAGATCAGGCCCATAACTTCTATCAGCAAAAAACAATTACTTAAAATACTTCCTGCCTTTAGAAATCAATTAAGCAAGAAATTAGAAGGGGAGAGGGAGTATCACCAGGCTTTCAGAAACATTGCTAAAATTTCACCACTTCCTTGGTGATGCCAACCCAGTTATTTAAAACAAAGTGTTTTCTCTGCACAACTTTTATTTGCAAACTACAGAATATACTGCAAGTATTTTGCGCTGCCAAATGCACAGCGGCCCCTCATGTACTGTGTTCCTTGGTTTCTTACTTGTATGTTGCTACCAGGCAAGGTACCAATGCCGTCTTTCCAGTCTAAGGCATTCAATATATCGTGGTCTGCTGTCGGGATGCTGATGATTCTCTCTGAGACATTCTGTTCCATCTTTCTGCTTAGTCTTTGGGCTCTTTAATTAATTTTAAGAAAGAAAACTAGGATGTGAAAACAAAACAAAACAAGAGGCACAGAATAAACAGGCCTGTTGCTTACATTTCACAAAGGGTTTTCAGAGCAATACTACTTTCAAAAGATAGGAAAAAAGGTCAAACTTGCACTTTGCCCATGACGCTTAAGTAAACATGAATAGAAAGTTAAGAGCGTTAAGCATAAGTGCAGTTTGAGGAGAAAAAGATAAACCAGTAAGTTTTAACAGTTACTTTATATGTATGATGTTTTCACCAATTACAGTTCACTGGCAAGATCCTGGCATCTTTGGATTCAGTAGGAGCTTTAGTCTGGATATTTGGAGTACCAGGATTTAAAATTACAGAAACACAATTACACAGGTGTCTGCACAAACTCATATACTACATACAAGTGATAAGTCTGTACAACTTGGAGGGGAACAGCAGCATCTAATGGCTGTTGCCCGGTTCCTCTATACCTCTTACAACGTCAAGGCTCTACACTAGAAATGCCATAAAGCTCCTACAATGTTTAAACTCCACGTATTGCTTTCATGTCCCAGCAAAGAAATTAATGGGCTCCATTAGAAGACTTGACTGAAAGCCATACTGCTCTATGAGCTCCCCATATCCAATTATTCAACTATTTTAGCAGTAGACACTAAAAAAACACTGACTATAAATTAACTGTACGTTCCTGCCCTTTAAACGTAACCTGAGTATTTTCAATCTATGAACATAACTGTTTGCTTAAAATTAAAAAAAAAAAACGGAAAAAGATTCACAACCTTCCCTTGAACTGGCGGCGGTTGGACTGGCAGCTCTCCTCTCTGAACATAACTGTTTGCTTAAAATTAAAAAAAAAAAACGGAAAAAGATTCACAACCTTCCCTTGAACTGGCAGCTCTTGAACTGGCAGCTCTACTCATTTTTCCAGTGTAAGCAAAACCACTGATGTTAAGTTCAAAAAAGCACGGCCCAACTGACAGGTCTAGCTGCATTCCGGTGGGAATGGGTCAAAACTGCCCACAGTGGGGATCTTTGCTCTGACATTTGAATGCTGGGGTTCAACAAGGTCACTCGGAGCTCTTAACTCCGAGTAACAGCAGCATCATCCAAGGACCATGTGCTTGATCTGCCTTTGGCAGATTGTTTCTCTCCTTGGGCACCGGAAAGTGCCTTAAGATACATGGCCAGGACAGGTTTTTAACTGCCGAGCACTTAAATGGGGGCAGGTGAACTTCACTCCTGATCTGAAGCCTTCCACGTGCTAGACCTTCTACCTACAGGTTGAAAGTGTAAGTTTAATTCAGCCAGAGGCAAAACCACAGATCTGATGTAGGATAATACATGATGTTTGAGCATTCCTG
>NW_010518492.1:44450-53794 GCF_000687285.1 Phaethon lepturus
ATTCAAGCACCACAGCTCTTTATCTTAATCAGTCAAAAGCAGGACAGAGGTTTGTAAACAGCAATACCAAGTATCTTTGGGTATCATAGTGTAATCCCCGTAGGAGGAGTTTGTCTTTTTGCCCCCAAAAATACGAAATTCCAGCTACTTACAATCCTGCATAATTGTGAAGATTAGTGGCATATAGGCTAGTCAGAACGAGTCAGGAGGCTGAAAACGGGAGCAAAGTGGAGCAGCAGTGGAGCTGCAGAAGCCAGTTCAGCTTCCACCGGTTTTAACTGAACTGCAGGTGCGGAAGATCCGCAGCCCGTGTCCTTGGCTACGTACACAGAGCAGATCCGCATCGGCACCGCGCCCCTCAGCTGGATGGAGATTTATGAATCGGACTAAATAAGCCTTATGTGCGGTGGTATTGCACGACTGTAGCCGAAGGCTCAGCATACATTAATATTTGATGTAGCCTTGTATGTCTATAAACACTTGTTGTAGCCAAGGTTTTGATGCCAGTTTCAGCAAGGGCAAAACCATCACTTTTTAGATGTTATTCTTTGCATTCAGGCTTTACAAATAAAGCTCGAACACCGAGACTATTTACAGAGCTCCCTCCAGGACGAGGGGTTTGGAAGATACTTGGACAGAAGTAATTAAGTTGTAGAATTTATTTAAAACCGGGCCAGGAATACTGTCAAAAACCACAATGTAGAAAATAATCTTGTACTAGCCAGAGAAGACCCGATACAATAATGGGCCTTTTTCATCTCTGTATTTTATAAATCTTGTAAAACCCCTAGAAAAATATAATAAAGAAATTACTTTTCTTATAATGCTCCCTATCGGTAAAATCTACAATAAAACCAAAATAGCCCAATAAAAGGAAGCAAACTGTGCAATTAAAAAGACAGCAGAAGCTAACTTGAAACATTTTGAAGATCCATAGTCGAGCACGAATGTTCCTCATTTGTCCCTATCAGTAACTGCTTTTCATCTTTAACATTTTAAGACTCAGAAACATTAACGCAGAAGAAGATACCGCAAAACTAAGATCAGTCATTGAGTCCCAAGTTGCAGATTCAGATTCGTGAAATGATAAATGACTACCACGCTGGCAGAGACAGTGGTTCATAATTAATATGCTACCACCCAGACCTCTGTGCTTTATCTTTAGATAGGGAATCCACAGGCAGAGGAGGTCTGAAATACTCAGGTTTTGATCTCATTTCTGCCACTGAACCACAGCGCAGCCTTGGGAAACTGCTTTATCATTACTGTAGAAAACCAGCTTTGGCTTTTAACATCCATCTTGCCTTATTTAGGAGACACACAAAAAAAGGGAAAGAAGAAAGGTGCCAGTTCATACAAACAAATAAAACTGTGAAGGCTAAATGGGTGGATGGGGGTTCACTGTATTTCTCTATACACTATCAGACCTAATGGGAAGAGAAACATTTCAACAGAAAACCCATTTCCGATGCTGCCAGGTTGATTTCCAATGACATGAGGATTTCAGTGTCTTTATATGAGGGTAAATGTGAGAAACACAATGGTGTAATAAACCAAAAGACTTTAAATCAAGTAACAACACTGAAGTTTGCAGCCCTTATGGCTAAGCTTCCATGTACCAGGAGGCAAAATTCCATTTGAGAAGCGGCTGGCATCAAGAAAACCATCTGATACTGTGCTGTTCTGGGAATAGCTGACTTACAAATCACCTTTCTTCCCCGAAACAGAATGGGAAACCTAGCAAAGCAGGGCATTTCATTCAGTGTAATATATATGCACTCAAAGCGTGTTGGCACTCAGAGCTCCGTGCATCCCCAGTTTCTTCTAAGATTTGGCAGCGGTGTCTAACACCCAACGCATTAGATCTGCCAGTCAACTCTTATGACGTTAGTGGAGAACTGAACTGCAATTTAAACAGAACAAAAAAAAAAAAAAAAAAAAAATTCATGACTTCTTGCAGGGCACAACTAATCTGGTCTCCGAACACTTACCAGTTCAGACACAAAAATCATTTGCCTGTCCTTTGCTATGATGATGACTGATGATACTTTACTTACCCATCAAAACCTATTACTCACCTTGGGCAAGTAATATTTTGCAAGGCTGAACTAATACCATTACCAAAAAAAAAAAAAAAACCAGCCTCACCTCCAGGAACCTCATCAGTCAGGGACTGAAATGAACCTTCAGAGCCTGCAATGGAACCGTACCAATGCCTGAAGAGAAAGTGTTAGTAGCCACTGGCAAGCATTTAATGGCATGAGGAACACTTAAGTGCTTTCATCATCTATGTCAGTGAAGGGAGGGGAAAAAAGAAAAGATAAAATTCAGAATTGAGGAATCACAGGCTCCACCCATTGCACTTCCTAACAATTTTTGTTTCTCATGCAAAGAGAGAAAAATTGTAACGACAAAACGAGAAAAATATTGCTCTGAAAGATTAGAGGGGAAAAATCGTCTAGGAAAGGAGAGGGATGTCTTGGGCTTGCAGCATGGGCTGTAACAGAGGGAAGTAAACACTTCTTGTCTTAGCTCTGCCACAGGACTGCTAAAATAAACTACTTTGGTTTTCAGGAGTTTGCCATGTTCATTTGTACAATACAGCCCTTCCAAGGTTACCCTAAGTACACATTAATGTACGGATTATGCTTAAATGGTATTGTGCTGGGAGACAAATAAACAGGCACCATGGCAATGTGACTTAATTTGTAAGATCAGACAGCAATACTGTGAGTTTACTCTAAATGCAGCAGCTGAGCCTAGTATCAAGCCCAAACCAGCACCATAGTTCCTAAGCCGCTATCTCTTGGTTCCTTGACACAGTTGTGTCAAAAATACACACATGCGCACATATTTATTTCAGCTGTCAAAAGGAAAGCACCTGCGCAGGCTGTGGCTGCTCGCTGCATGAACGCACTTTGTGCAAAGCGCCCGTTTTACACACAAACCCACTCCGCGCCCCGCCGACGCACCAGCCAGCTTTCCCCACGGACACGCCGAGAAGCAAGCACGCGGCAAGCCAGCGGCAGTGCGTCTGACCGCGAAGGTCGAGCGCGGCGCTGCCTCGCTTCTGGCCTAACCATCCCCACCTGCCATCACACTCACTTTGCTACCTTTCTCTTTAGAGTTACGTGACGTTGCGAAGCCGGCAAGGAAGCAGCCTTTCTCCTGTGCTTTTTTTGCTGCAGGAGCTGAACAAAACACTCGGTGCTACGCTGGAGAGCATCTTGACCTATTCCCAATAGAAGGGGAGGGATGCAAAAGAAGGTACAAAACCTACTTCCACGTCCACAGAGTGAACGCTTTCCGTTCGTTTACTGAAAGCGAGGGACGGAAGCACATCTTACCTTCATTTTTATAGCTTTCGTTAAAAGCGTTTGGTGCTGAGCTGCTTTTCCCCGGCTCTCCATCTCCTCCCGCTCGCGAGGAATGCTGGCTCTGGGGAAGGCAGCCGGCCACTGACAAAGCCCTGGGCAAACCTCGCGGGCGGTGGGCTCAGCCAGGAGCCCAGGGCCGTCGCCTCGAGGCCCGAGACCGTGACGCTGCTACTCCCCGTCTCTGGGAACCACCTGTAACCACCGTAACACTTGCACACGCTAATGACCGTCACCCGCTGCCACACAAAAAGCATACACCGAAAACCCGGTCACGGCCAGAGCAGCTCTGCAGCAGCGACTTAAAGCACTCCCTAGCAATACACCGCAACTTCTACCATTTCTACATCTGATCCGATTTCTACAACAGATGCAAGATATAAATACTTTCCATCACTCCTAGCAATAACTATTTTCACTGAAAACTTAATGACCTGTAAGGAAGCTGCAAGATTTGTGATTCAAGAGAAGTCAATTTTGTGACATCAAAATTGCAGCGCTGGGGGGAAAAAAATAAATTATTCTTCTCACGGAAAACTAAAAGCCACACCACTTATGTGTTTAACTAAGACACAAAGAATTAATTTTGCAGTAAAACATGCTCTTAAAGTGGAAGTAGTTAATGAAAACAATCAAGAGGAGCACGCCATTACCCATAACATTTTGTTGTCCTCCAACATCTATGACATCTATAACAGCTGCATGTTGGGTGTAGGCTCTCAGACAGACCTTTCAAAGGGATGTCAAACCTCTGTACTAGTTACTTTACTTGCTTCTGTTCCAAAGCCACTTTATCATGTTGTACTTTTTTGAATACTCATAATTTTCTGGGGAACAATTAAGGTTGGTTATCTAAACTCCAAATGACTGGTGTTAAGGGGACTAGTCTTTAAACTCCAGAACTCCACCAGTTTTTCATGTGTCATACTGACACCAACAGCGGTTGTTCCACGTTCAATAATGCATGTCAAGTATTTCAAAAGAAAAAACTCCACATTTGAATTGAAGCAAGCTTAAAAAATACAAGTAAGTGTAGGCTTGTTGTTCAGATCCATTTGATGCTGAAGTCAAGAGGCAGAACGAGACAGAGTGCCCATATTCCACGCACATAATTGTGCAACAAAAATTGCAAAACGTGTTTTTCTTCTGGTATTTGTTTTCTAAATAGCTTGGTAGAGTATACAGTCACATTGTTATTTGCAGATTTACCATTACTACAGAATGAAGGAATTAAAGTAAAATCTGGCACAGATGGCCATACAAAAACACGCAAACTTCTTTCAGTTAAGCATCACATGCCGCCTTTGTGTTAAATACAATGAGAAATTGCAAAAATACTGCTGTCCCTGTTGCAGAAAAGGTTAGGTCAAAAATGAAACTTCTTAGAAAATCTTCTGAGTCTGAAAAGTGAGGTGTTTAGTCAAGGAACTAATTAAAACAAAAACCTAGAGAAGTACTTTTTCAGATAATATGAAAAAAAGCACAGCTTGCACACATACATAAGCCATTTTCCATCCCTCCTTTCCTGTCAGAAGTTTCAGCAAGTACAGATGGATTGATATCAAGTCATCAAAGGTGAGCAGGGGAAGAAAATGTGCAAATTTCGTGAGCAACATTGCTGTTATTGATCCAACAATGCACTTAGGTATATGCTTAATTCTATTTGATTTCCTGAAGGATTTTATGCACGCTTCAGAGCTTCACTGAGAGCATCTATGCAAGTGCCCAGAATCCCATGCTTCCTTTACTTTGACTACATCACCCAACTTTTCACCTTGAAAAGTTATAATCCAGATTTCCACCTAACTCCTTTTAAAAGAGAGAGAGAGAGAGAGAGAGACAAAACCTCACCCACAATCCACACAGAAGTACCAACATTTTCCAAATGCGATTTATAAACATCTAGTGATTTATAAAACAAGGATAAACAAATGATACCTTGGGCTCAGATATCCCTGTATCAGCTTTAGTACAGGAGGAGTTACAAACCAGAGTTGAGATGTTATTTTTCTCCCAGCACCATCCCCGATCCTGCCATGCCTGCCCTCTCAGCTGAGTGAGCAAGGGCAGCTGTAGACCCTCTCCAGGCATTTTGGAGGCAATTCCTGCCCAATACCTTATCTGTAGCCAAGGTACTACCTGCTGGTAGTACAGAAATCTGCACCTGGTTTCAGTACCAGTGAATGACAATGAAAAGGACTGCTGAGCAGGTAGGGGCCTTCCACTGTTTAAAATAAACTAATTTTTAAACATACACCTTTATGGGACTGATCTTTTTCCTATGCATTTACTTTATTTAAAAAAAAAAACTTAAGTGATCCAACCCTACGCTATCTCATTTGAAAAGCTGCATTATGCCAAACTTACACATATTCCACTCCCAAAGCAGATGTAGCTCCAGCACCAACGGGGAAACTGGAGCCCAGGCTCCTGTGCACGGGTGCGGACAGGACGGAGCTCAGCCTCCCGGGTCCCGTGCCACGCGGCCATCCCCCTCCAGCCATAAAGGCATCGTCTGAACACAGCACAGGGCAAAAAGCATCTCCTTAGAGTCATGATAAAGGCACGTGAGTTTAGCATTAACAAGGGAGGTGAAGGCTGAAACTGCTGTAGCTCGCTCTGTAAATTCACTGCTATTTTCTTCCTGCTCCAGCATTCTCACCATTCACGTTCCAGCTTCTGGGGACACCATAAAGGAGCATCATAGAGACCACATATGAGGAAGCAGCTAAAAAAACCAAACAACAACCCAACAAACTATGTGCAAAGAGAAAAGAAAGGGTCACACAAAGACATGGAGCAGCAGGAATGCAAGAAGAGCCACCATGTACTATCTGAAAAGCCATTCTGATGTAGGTTGGAAGACACAGCACACTCCTGCACGCCTTCCAAAACTCCTGTCTCCACTAACCCCACCGCAGAGAGACAGACGAGCCACACCACTTTTAACAGCAGTGACTATTTCTGTGCCTGGGATCATCTGATGTGCCAACGGGACCTCCGCTCTGCACTGCTCCACTACCAGCCGAACAGCAACACGCGACGAAGCTTTCATCTGCCTCACGCCAGCCAAGAACGAACTCTGCTGCTGCTTATGGTCAGGTTTCTTGCTTAAATCACGTATTTTGTTTGGTTTAAAAGCTACAGCATAAATAGGGTTATCAAAACAAATCCTGTGTGGTTCATGAATACAGCTTCTACCTCCGTTTGCTTAGATCTACCATGCTTTTACCCGTTATTTAGCTGGATTCAATCAGAAATGAAAAAAAACCAGGAGATGAGCCAAAAAATGCTAAACTTAGCAATAAAACATCTATTCCTTGGTAAAGTATGGAGGTAAAGTATGTTGCCAGTAAGTTGAACCATCCTCTGGAAAGTAATCTGCCAAATTTAGCAAAGTACATCTGCATGCATGCCTCACCTGCAGAGCACAGTTAGTGCTGCTAATTAGGAAGGACTGGGTTCGGTTGGATCTGTTTGCTTCGACTGCTAATTGATTCCACGTGTCAGAGCTTTCAGCTGCCAGCCTTCATTAACAAGTAAACATTTGGGCATTTTTCCCCCCCAGTCTCTGATCTCATTTTTCAACCCACTGTGCTGCCTTCTTCCTTCTCCTCCACCTCAAGACAACACACCGCTCGAGGGCTTGAGAAAAGGCTGAAATAGATAAAAATCATGAAGTATGGGAGAGAGTGTTTGTCTGGGAAGGAAAACTGACATTGCAACTCAGGAACTACCTTGCTATTCCACAGAAAGAATATAAAGGTCCAGAATAACTGCTGCTGTGGTTCAGTCTGGTTTTGACCCACTTTAACTATGTTTTCCTTATATTCTAATTGTGCAATTCTGGTAATGGTATTTAGGCCTCTCAAATCCTTTCCTGTGCAGAGGTGAGGCATGGATTGGCACAGGAAGGCTGAAAAGATGACACTCCACACCTTCTTCATCCACATCTCCATCACCACCCTGGGAGAACCTGATGTCATCACCCATCTCCCAGTGTCAGGCTTGCAGCCCGTTGCACTGCTCACCTCTCGAAAAAATACCAGCGTTTGTATGGAAAAGGACACGGGGGTTATACTGCAGCTTTACCCTCAAATTCATATGCCCCCCCCCAATGGAATACATCATCATACCTAGAACTGTTTAGACTAAAAGCTTTGCGCGAAGATAGAAGTGAGGTAAGGGAGAGCCAGACTTTCTCCTGCAGATAAAACAACACAATTTTAAGCCAACCATTATAAAGTAAAATTGCAGATGCTGTTTTAAATAAATTCTAGATGCTACTTTTACTAATCAATCTAAAGACCCGTGCTGCTGCTACTACCTTAAAATTCCAGTAAATAAAGAATTGGTGGTAAAAAGTGCAGACAAACAGCATGGCTGAGGCAAAGAAAACACACCCTTGGGTCATGAGAAGTCAGTCAGTCAGGAATCGGCTGCAGAGCACATCTGTTTGTAACCACTCACCCTATTGCAACTTACTTATTATGGCAATAAAAACCACACAGGCAAGATAAATTAACTCTGGACAAGAAAAATGGAACTGGCCCTGCACAATCTGCCCAGTGGTTGTACCCAGTTGCCCTCGGCAGCTCAAATTTGGGCTCTATTTCCAACCTCTGTACTCACAACAAATTACAATTTATTTCACACACATTCAGCCTTAATGGGATTATTTGCGATGTAAGGTGCAACCAATTTTAGGCCAAAACTAGAGCAGAGAGGAAAAAAATGTCCTCCGTTTTAATTGCATCTGTAATTACTTTATAAGACTACAATTCAGCAAATTCCCCTGGGGACTCTTACTAATTATTATTACATCTCTTACACCACCAAGTAGAAACTCTCACTGAAGAAAAGACTGTCCCCACCCTCAAAAATATATAATCTAAATAGATGGGACAAGGAAGAGAGGGGAAGCAAAACGCTGACGCTAACGAGACCACGTCGGACTGTTGTTAATTGCTGTGTGGTAATTGCAGCATCAAGCACCCGTTTTCTCTAGTTTTACTTCTGTTTTATTATATAGTAAGACATGAACCAGAGAGGTCTTGTGCAATCTGGCAGAAAAGATCAGAGCTCTTTATCCCTTAATCCCAATTACAGACCAACGTGCGTATGTTTTTGTTTCTTTTTTAAATTTTTCTGGGTGATATTTGAATAAATTAGAGTAAATATTTTCATATTAAAAATCTAAATCCAATTCCTCGCGGCAACAAACATCAGTAAAACTGTTCTAATCCCTTTCTTCTGAACACCAAACATCATGAAGATCGTCCCATACTGATCTTTACCCAAAGCGCTGATCAACGCTTTTGAAGTATTATATTTATCCCTCTATTTATCTGGCACCGGCCTTCCCTCTGTTTATAAAATCTTGATATCATTAGTTCTAGTCTTTGAATTTGCTGTCAGAAAGTTTGATGACTTCCCCCCCCTCCCCCATGTAAAAATCTCTAATTTCAAACTTAAATCTTTTTGGTCTTGGGTAACTCGCCAACATCTCTTTCTTTTGCACCGTATTTATGTATTTTTTTCGTACTTTTGAGTTTTCCCACTCCCAAGAAGGTTCCCCCGGGGCTGGGACCAGGGCTGGATAACCCCGATTTTCTCAACCACCTCTTCTGGGCCCATTAGAAACGGGAAAAAAAAAACCACCCCAGAAACTGTAAATAGTTCGTAATCTTGCTCCGTAGCCTGCGAACAACTTAAAACTCGTCTTCTGAACGCGTCCTTAGCTGAGTTTAAGGACGGACTTTTCCCCTTCACAGCGGTTTGAAAGACACTTTTCCGCACGCAACTGGGAGCCGAGGGGAAACGCTGAGGACTTCCCTCAGCACCCGGCGGGGAGAAGACCCACAGAGCGGGGTCCGTCCTCGCCGGCGGTCGAGCTGTGACGGGACGCGGGGCTGGCGCTCACGCCACAGGCGCCATTTCCCCTCACGGACCGCGGGGCCGAGACGGGCC
>NW_010518493.1:0-8507 GCF_000687285.1 Phaethon lepturus
TCCTTTCCAACCTTAGTGATTCTGCAATTCTGTGATTTATTTTAACGTTCTCCTCTCTTCAGGCTAGTTACAAGTTTTCTGGTGGTTAGCAAGGACCAATACAGTGTCATAAGGTGTGTTTACCCTTCTTTGTGGTTAATGTGAAATATTTTGGTTTTGACAAATAGTTTTTAGCAGAATACTTTGTCATGGAACGAGCTCATTTTATAATAGTCCTTCACCTATTCTGGGCTTCGTGCCCCACAATATATCTCAAGGTACTCAAATCAGTGGGTCACATACTTGACTGCCTGTTCCTATGACTGGACAGGTTTTTTTCCTCTCTGCTTTCAAGTTCAACTCTGGATTGTCCCTTCTCCCTAAAAAGAAACAAATCTCATGCCTGATGCAGCTTCAAATGGTCTCTCTCAATACTGAGCTCACCTTGCTGTTCTGTGTAATCCACAGCAACTCCTCTGTTACCTTTATGAAGAACCTGCTCTAGGCATAACTCTTACAGTTGTGCTGTGTTCCTTATGCATAAAAGTCAGGAGAGGCAGACACAGGGCAATGGTGCCACAGAAAGGAGTGAATGCACTTACTGAATTGGCTTGCAGTGGAGGGGTTTCAGCACAAACCCACTTTTCCTATTTCATGAAGCTCTGACCGTAATAATTCTGTATGACTAACCCAAAAGGCATATGGGAAGTGAATTGATAATACATGTGAGATCCAGTATCGTGTTTGCTTAATTTACAAACACTTAAGATGTTGCACTGAAATAGTCTCTCTGATGTATTGCTCTGCCTGGTTTGGTGCTGTCATCACAGCTGTGAGAAATGCCACATCAATCAAATCCAAAATCTATCAATACAGATAGATTTTGGACTGTGTACAGACAAAGTCAAGTACTTGTACATTTGGAAATGAGAGACTCCAAAATGCTTGTGCAACAGAAGTAGAGTTAGAATTTCTTCCACTTGAGGTCCTGTAGGTGCTCCCTCTGCTACTTCAGTTGTATTAGGGAACTGACTTCTACATCACCACTTATCCTCCAGCTAGGCATTGGAAACATAGAAAGGTTTGAAAGAGTTTGGAAATTGTCTGTGAACCCTTTGCTGAGAGTTTTGAGAAACCATTAGTCCTAGGTATCTCCGGGCACTTTCTAAAACGAATAGAAGTAGCTGTCATGCTGTGAAGTGGGTTGATCCATGGCTCTTACAGTTCCTCTCAAAACTCCCTTTAGTTGGCTTTCCCTCTGTGGAGGCTTCTGAAGAGGAGGTTAAGGAGAGTTGTCGATAAGCAATTCGATGCTTCATTTGTGATTTGGATGGGTGTTTCTGGAGTTACTGCTAGAACGATTCTGTCTGAAGGAAAGCTGAACCTCTTGATTGTATTCCTGTGACTTGGGGCTGGAGCATACAATTCTAGTGAACAGGAAGTTTGTCCCAAATCTTTTTTGGGAAGTCTTTGTGCTGCTCTCATGAGTTGATTTCTTGAAGTGATAAAGCAGTCCATAGGGATGTTTGGATTTCCCAGGTGATGCCTGATATCTAGAGTTGTGAACAGCAACAATTCCATGGAGCTCGTGGCGATTTGTGTGGGTCAAATGGCCACTTTTAGTCAATTCTACAGATTTTGTATTACTTAATGAAGTTGCATGAGAGTAAATAGAGAGGCACACAGGCAGATCCCAGGCTGGCCGTGGTGTCGTGGAGTCTTATGACCTGTGAGATATATATATACACACATAAAAAAAAATCACAATTAATCTCTTACCCTGTGTGGAATTCAATAAAGAGTTAAGATAGAGGGAATGGTTGCTGTGGGTAATCCCTTTCAAAGGTTAGAAGAAAAAGTTCTTATCACTGATGGAGAGTAACAGTTTTTCCATGGCAAGTTAATTGTTTCTTAGATTTCTGCTTAGAACAAAGAGGTAGTAAAAAAGGCATGGTCTGATAATCCCCTAGTACTTGGAACTCATTACCAAGCCTGCCAGCAGTCAGAAGACCTTCAGTGCTGATTGTGCCAAAGCAGTCAGAGCCAACAACTCCTTTGGCACTACAGTGATTAGAGCTGAGATACTTTTGGTTTTCAGGTCCTTAGTGCAGTATTACTGATGTTGCTTTGCAGGGTGGCAAGGGAGGTCACTTCATTCCTGTGAGAGGCAGCAAGTATTTGTTACCTTGTAATTTGGTGAAAATACACCTTTCAGAGGTTGTAGCTCATGTACACACTAGCAGGGTAAGAATAAGTAGAGATTTGGTCTCTTGACCTGACTAACTAGGTCTGATGATGCATGCCTGCTTTCAAAAGATCTGGCTGAGTCTTTGCTTTGAAATCAAGCAGTGCTCTGGCATGTGTGCACGTTAAGAGGCAATTTAAATGGTCATCACTGAGCTTTGTTACAGTCTAGGAGATCTGTCTAGGATCCTGCATTCATGTGATTAGCTCTTTTGAGCCCTGTTAGCAGGGATAGAGAAACAGACACTCTATTAATACTCTGCTTTCATATAGATATTAAATTACTTTTTTTTAAACAGCTTGTAATAAATTGAAACAGCAGGAGCTTGAATGTTGCTAGATTTAATATCAGTTATTGGATTCTTGGTGGTCAAAGAGTGATAGATGCTGCAAACCCAGGTGGTAAAAAGAAACCGAAAAGTATTTAAAGCTGCTGTCTTGTTGAGTAGCGTATCACTTGAGGAGCAGGGCATTATAAAAGAGAAAATTTAGTAATCCTAATAACAGGCTGCCATGGTTTAGCACGAAACCAGGACACAACCATTGCTACCAGTCAAGCTTATGAGCTGTGTTGGTTAGAAAAAAGCAATTATGGTTTCTCTTTTCCCTATCTCAGGGAATCTTAGGCCAAAGTCAGTAAAGTGAGATTCCCCTCCTTGCCTGTTTATAATCTGTTCATTGGCATCCTTATTCATATGAAGCCAAAAATCCTTTGGTATTATATTTACTGAATTTATACTGTGTTATTGAACTTCATGTTATTCTAAAAGCAGTAGAAGAAGCTGAGGTACCTGCTATTTGTGCCAGATCTTGTGAGCTCTAGAAAAAAAATTAAACACTTGGCTCTGATCAGACTGTCTGTGTCCAAGTGTGGTTTCACAATGGCAGTATTTGAAACCCACAGTCAGAATGTATATTTATCCCATCTAATGATAGTACTTATCACCATGTATCTGTCACTTGCTATGTGATGTTGAAACAGGCAGAAATTATATGAAAAGATGAAGCTAAGCATAAGATAAGCTTAAGAGAAATATAGCTCGGAGTGTGTTCAAAACACAAGTCTTCTAAGATCTGCTGAGCAAGGCAGACTATGATGAGAAAAGAAAAAAAAAAAAGATGCAACTTTCATTTTTAAGTATGCTCCACTTTACTCCCTTTGATTCCACCAGTGCTTTTGCTAACTGTCAGTCATTACAACTTGAGACTGTAAGGATAAATGGAAGCTTGAATTGTAAATAGCCATTTTCTACATGTCTTATCACTCTGAATAGCATCTTTAAAAATGAATTATTTTTTCAAAATTATTTGCCTATTTATTTTTAAATCTAAGTGGTAGGTTATATGATAAAACACTGACAAAATGCTCTCAGAGACAGTGGCAGGAGGGAGAGGCCAAATAATATCCTGCCAAGTCCATCATAGGAGCCAGCAGCTCACTAAAGGGCCATCTGCACAAGCCCAGAGGAGCTCAGGGATACACAATGGCAGGCAAGAACCCAAATCAAGGACCCCTGAGGAATGACCACCTTGTCCAGTCCCCTCCCAAAAAAATGGAAAAAATGAAGTGGAAGGGGAGGACCAGAAAAATGTAAGGAGTAGTCTCACAGTGTGGTTTGGCTTGATACAACTTTCTGTGTTTGGACATGGCAGACACAAAACCAGGACTTTTCTGGATTATTCCTGATGAAGTGGAAATCTGCATTCTTAATAAGCTTCTGCTAAACTGAAACTCTCTTATGTTAGTTTAAACTGGAGGCAGAGTTTTTTATTTCAGAGCTGTGAGAATTAGACAAAGGTGTGTTTTCAGCAGCTGTCTCATAAAAAAGTGGTTCCCTTGCAAGATGAGATCTGTTTGAATACGATTCTTGGGCAGATTCATCTGGCCTCTACCTAAATGCCTGCATGCCTATCTAGTGTTCTACCTAAGTGTTCCACCTAGATGCCTGTACCTGGTGTTTGTACAGCCTTTGATTGACCACTGTGGCCTTGGTAGTCACCTAGCCAGTAAGAAATATGTCACAAAAATTTAGGTGGGATTTAATCTATGTAAATCTGGGTCGAGCATTATCTCTTGATCTTTGGCTTCTAGTTTAGGGAGAAACAAGCTGTGCAGATACGCCCAGGATAAGGACGATGAAGTAGCAATATTATTACTTCATTTGTAAATGAGAGAGCAAAACTTGATCAAAATTATTTTGATTTTATTTCTATTTACCTCGTGATTCATATATGCAGATATTCTTAATTGGTAACAAATACTGTACATATTTTGTACTTGTTTACCTTGGACCAAGATGAATAATTGTATAATATACTGCACTGTGTTATTACAAATCAATATAGATTTTGGGACTGAACATCTGTAAATTATGTGTCTACCATATTTTAGAACTGTTCTCCATAAGTTAAAGCATGACTTTAAGTGTTGCTGACGTTGCCAACATGGAGAAGGCTTCCATTTAAGGAGCATTTATTGAAATGCTACTTTCAGAACTAGCCACCTGAATTTTTACATATTTGTTTACTATGTTTCCTTCCTATGCCTTGAGGAAGGGAGGCAGCCCACTGTCAAACACAGATACACAGGTTTTGAGGAATGAGAGAGAACAAAAAAGGTGTCCAGTACAACCCTCTTAGCCAGATGTTTACTTCAATGCTATGAAGTGACATCTGCAGATAAAATACAGTCCTGTGATTAAAACCAATTACTGAAGCATGCAAAATTGGAAGATGAAGAGCCAGGTCTTTGTCAGGGATGCTTTGTATAGATTTCTTATACTTCCAAAATTGAAGAACTAACCTGTACTTTAATCCAGTCTTAAGGCACATAAGTAAAACATCCCAGTTTTTATATCTGTCTTTTGATGTAAAGGTGAAATTTAAAATATACCAATACTGAATGACTTTTAAGCTCTGTGCAGATTAGAAAGCAATCTGATGGCTCTTAGTTTTTGAGGTGTAATCAATGCATTTTACATTTATTTAGCTCTTTACTGAAACTATTCAGTACTCTAGCAAACCGACCTCAATCATCTTGTTAGTGGAAAAACAATGTTTGCGCCTAAAATGGCCAAGAACACTCCTTCCCTAAATGAGCTTAAAGGTCTCCTATATATCCCACCTGATCTGAGCAAACAACACTGTAGAGGTGTCTCATTCCTCTTTAAATAGTTTTGACCCATCTCTTATCTTTTCTTTGCTCTGGCTGCAGCATCCCAAAGTAAGTTAATGGATAGAAAATGACTCGTACAATTAAGTTCTATTGTTATGCAAAATAAGGGCTTTATAACAGAGAGTCCTCTTTTCAGTATCTCACTGAAGTCTAGACTGCAAGGTGTGTTTCATTCTCCATCCTAGCCTGGCACAAATGAGATGTGTTCTTTGACCACACTGATATATTTTTGATCGTATATAAACGTTTTGGCAATTTGAGGCTTTGACTCTGTAATACTCTGTAACTGTCAATGAGATTATAATGATTCAGGAAGGATCTTTATAGTTAAACAGCTTTTGTAGTTCTGTAAAGCACAGTCATATAGGAATACTGCTTTTGGAAGTACCTGCATTAAGCATGCATCAGGTTGCACAAACTCTTCCAATGGTTATATGAAGTTTCAACTGTAAAGACACTAAGGAAGAATGAACTTATCACTTGATTTAATATTTTCACTCTCATTCAAAAATGAGAAAAAAATCCTGGATCCAGATTTGTTTATTAATATATCAGCTTGACTCTTACTGCCATCTCTGAGATGATTAGATAGTCATGTCAGCTTAGTAAAAGGATTTAGATAATCCTTAAGCTAAAACGGAAGAAAAAAATTGAGAACAAACTTTTTTATTGTTACATTCAGAGAGCTTGAGGGTATGGACAAAAATGTTTAACTGTTCATGTGCCAGATGCTATCCTGTGTATGTCATATGTGCTGAATATATGATAAACTTTTCCTATTCTACTTCTTTTATGAACTGAGAAAGTAAATAGGACAGGAAAGAAGAGTGGGAGTGGAAATAGTTGTACAACAGTAACAGATGATTGCCTACCCTTCCTCCTCCACTTGGTGGGCCTGTCTGTTCTGCTTAATTGCATCTTGTGGTCTGTATCTAATCTACCTTTGAGGGCAGGAAGTTAGAAAAATATTCAGTCTTGCTGTGGGACATTTAGAAATCTCACTGTGTTCCATCATGTGGAAAAAGTCTCCTAAGATCCCTTCAGACCTGGAAGATCTTGGTTACAACGGAAATGAAAACCTTAATGAAAGTCTTCGCCTGCTTTGGCTGGAGAGACCCAACATCTCTAGGATTGTGAGCAAACATCTGTACGAAGGACCTTCCAGTTCCTGAAGCAACACGACTAGCCTTTATGTTTTGTTACTCCTATAATTCTGGGATTTCACTGGGACAAAAGCTATTTACATTATGTAAGCGGTGGGGCTAGACCAATAGGGACAATTAACAAACAGCTAGGACCCACATTGGATAAATGGTCACATGTGGACTTCTGAAGAAAAAGATGTGAAACAAGGAAGAAGCAAGAATATGAATGCTCATGGTCTGACTTGAGTGAATTAATATAATTTTGTATCACAAATTGTTACAAAGTATTTACAAGACTTTCTTTCCTTAGTCAGGATTTGGCTCTGCTACTTGAGATATAGAATCATAGAATCATAGAATAGTTTGGGTTGGAAGGGACTATCAAAGGTCATAAAGTCCAGCCCCCCTACACTGAGCAGGAACATCTTCAACTAGATCAGGTTGCTCAGAGCCCCTTCCAACCTGACCTCCAATGTTTCCAGGGATGGGGCATCTACCACCTCTCTCGGCAACTTGTTCCAGTGTTTCACCACCCTCAGTGTGAAAATTCCTATCTTTTTTCTAGTCTAAATCTGCCCTCTTGTAAGTTTAAAACCATTACCCCTTGTCCTATCACAACAAGCCCTAGCCAGACCTGTGGACCTGTGGGGAGAGAGGAGCCCACGTTGGAGCAGGTTTGCTGGCAGGACTTGTGACCCCACAGAGGACCCAGGCTGGAGCAGTTTGTGAAGAACTGCAGCCTATGGGAAGGACTCACATTGGAAAAGTTAGTGGAGAACTATCTCCCATGGGAGGGAACCCATGCTGGAGCAAGGGAAGAGTGTGAGTCCTCTTCCTTTGTTCACTGATGTGGTCATTCCATCACAGAAGGCCACTAGGTTGGTCAGGCAGCACTTGCCCTTGCTGAAGCTATGCTGGCTGTCTCGAATCACCTCCCTACCCTCCATGTGCCTTAGCATTGTTTCTAGGAGGATCTGTTCCACGATCTTCCCAGGCACAGAGAAGGGAGGTGGACAGGTCGGTTGTTCCCAGCGTCCTCCTTGCTACCCTTTTTTGAAAAAGGGTGCAAAGTTTTCCTTTCTCCAGTCTGCAGGGATTTCACCTGACTGCCATGACTTTTCAAATGTCATGGAGAGTGAGTGTCTTGGCAACTACATCAGCCAATTCCCTCAGGACTCTGGGATGCATCTCGTCAGGTTCCATAGACTTGTGTATGTTTAGGTTCCTTTGGTGGTCTCGAACCTGATCTTTTCTTCCAGTGGGAGGGACTTGGCTTCCCCAGCCTCTGTCTTGCAGTCCATCCTCTTGAGAGGTGTGGGAAGGGAAGCTACAGCAATCCGTAGCTCTTCTAATCTTCCCTCACAAATTGAACTCCTTTTAGGCTGTTTTTCTTTTGCTGTTTCATTTGATTTGTCAGTATTTTCTTTTAAGGGATCAGTACTAATAACGAGGACAATATTCTGATGAAGATATTAAAAATTGCATTTCTTTTTCATTTTCAACAGTCACATAAGAACGTGTGTGATCACCTGCTAGTTAATGATAGACTCTTTTCAGTACTTTTTTTTTACTTCAGGGGAATTGTTATTATCCTTTTAATGTGCAAAGTTACTCTATACAGTTGTTCATGCTCTAAGGAATCACCTGACTTTGAATTACTCTATATATTGCACTGAAATAGCTTAGTGCTGTCAATTTTGATGCCCAGAGGGATGCTAATTTCTTCTTCCTTTCAGTAACTTCTGCTGTTTTCTTTGACAGCCATGATGGCAATAACATCAGCCAATGGATGACAAGGAGGCATTTGTTTCCTTTCTGTTAATCACTTACGGTATTGCAGCCTCAGGGTATGTCCATCAAAATATGCCACACAGGTTACATTCTTGAACTGATGACTATACATGCTACACAGTAAATGGAAAGAGGTTTGAAGAAGCTGAGAATGTCTTTTTCTGTAACAGCAG
>NW_010518493.1:8538-35915 GCF_000687285.1 Phaethon lepturus
ACACATTTAGAAAAAAAAAATTATACAAAATCTTAAATGTGACAGAATATTAATATTAATAGTCTTTCTTTTAATGGGATCTTTCCAGTGGTTAAACTATTTCATTATACTTCTTCTCAGCACCTGCAAAATATTTCCATGCTATGGTTAAAATGTCTCCTTTTGCTGGCATGAAACAGGATTAAAGATCTGTGGATCATTTATCTGTACAAACACAATGGATTTGCTTTTTCAAATCAAATTTTGTGTAACACAAAATTGGTAATGGATTTTTCTGGAAATAAAAAAAAAATTGGGGTGCATTGTTATTTGCCTAGAAAGTAAAATCTAACCTCATATCTTCAAAAGAAGGTAACAAATAAGATACTTTGAAATATGGAATATGGATGTATGACAGTTAAATACTGTCATGCTAAATGTCATATTCCAGAATATGCTCGAAGGCTTCTGAGCATATGATAATAACCTCTGAGCAATGAAGAAACATCCTAATAGTAGTAAATAATCTCATAAACCTTGGAACAAGTTTGCCGTTATGTGCAGTCTAAAATACCTTTTTTCTTTTAAGCTAAGCTGTAACAATGATATTCACCCAGAAAAAGTAATTAATTTATGTACCTTATATGTATTAAATTGTTCCTCTTGACTGTGGTTATAGGGGCTTGCTTTTTTTCTGCCTGATACAATTATGGTAATTAGGATGTACTTCAGTCTAGACTCAGCAAGAAGCTTCTCAGAATCTTAAGTGTTACCACTAGCAGCCATAGTAACAAAACCAAAGAAGACTCACTTCACTTTCTCTCAATTTTTAGGGAGACTTTTCTGAATTATGGGCAGCCTGGAGTTCAGTGTTAGGAAACTTTCTTTCTCTCAGATCTAGTCCAAAAAACAAAGCAAGGAACGTATGAGGTGTCAAGTGAGCATAACATTGCAGGAGAAGGAACCAATTCATCTTAAGATTAATTCATGTAGGAAAACCACAATTTGTCTGTGAAGAGGAAAAATATCACAAGTTAATTATTTAGTATTTTGCAATGATTTTGGACTATATGTAGCCTGGAGTCCTGTGGTCAATAGCAGCTGAAGAAAGTTTATAACGAGGAAAAAGGAAAAAACCCACTTTTTTTAACCTTGTAATTACTTGTTGATTTTTGTAGTAGACTTCTCTGTATTCTACAAGCCACAAAGAAGGAAAAGACTTCCATTCCTGAGAAATAAGCTCTACTGCAAACTGCTGAGTTCCTTCTATTTAATATTACTTCTCTAAAAAGTTTTACATTTTAGAAAGTTTTAAAGACTTTTTCTGTGAGTCCTTAGAAAAGTAACAGGCCTCTAAGTAGTATTTCCTTAGAGGGAGCAACTTCGTTAATGAAGTTCTAGAATAAGAAATGAAAATGTAAATGTAGTCTTCCGTGTTTAAGATAAAGAAGATCATCTTAGATGCTTTAGGATTTCAGAAGCTTTGCACAGAATAAGAGAAAGTGGGCTCTTTCTCATCTTCCTTTAACACTTTGTTTGTTAATGATGGTATAAAAAATAAGACCTTCCCCCCATATCTGCCGTTGTTTTTCTATTTTTGAAATTTAATCATGCCTAACCAGGGTAGCTGTGGCAACAGCAAAACTGTTCAGAATTCTGGATTGTTGTTAACAAAACCCAAAATTTTTAAACAGGTTCTTAATGCAATGTGTGGTAGTTCTGCATATAAGGCCAAATATATTATGCTACTTTTTTCGCTGTGCTACTTCTGTATACCATAACTGAAGATGAAATAACAAGCAATTCAATGTCTAAATTTGGCCATATTTACTGTGTTTTCTTAAAATTATGCTCAGTAAACAGATTAATTAACTTCCTTATGGTTTCATATGTGGAAGTTGCCACAATGGTATCTAAGAATTCTCAAACATTAGTCAGGTATGACCAATATTTTCAGGATACTTTTAGCAGGTTAAAAGGCCCCATATTTCACAATTTAATAGAATATAATTAAATCTTACAATTCAATACTATAATCCACTTTGGGTGCCCAGCTTCAGAAGCCTTGGAATGATTTTTTTTCTATGTTTTTTTTCCCCCCATGTACTTGGCATTGTATAGCACTAACTATAATTAAAAGAAAAGTGTTATATAGGGACAGGTCCAGAGAAAAATGCTCCAGATTATCACTTAACAGCCTTGCCTATGAAACCAGACTCTTCTTTCTGCAGTTCTGTCTTTGTTCAAATTTTTCTTCCAGCTTTTTGGCCAAACTGAGTACTTGCAGAAGACAGCCTTTTTGTACTGCATGTACAGCCTTGATTCACCCTCCAAGTCTGGAACATACAGAATGGGGCAGAGGTCATTCAAGAAAAATTGTTTTGTGATCATTAAAGTATGCAACATAACATCATGGACAGATGAGGGGAATGAGGGAGTGTTGCAGACTCATAGGGAGTGTCCTGAGGTTCAGGCTCTCCCTGCTGAAATGCTGTACTTCCCTCAGTTTTAGGAATTGCCACGTTCACAGGAAAGGAATGCAGTGGTGTTTGGTCTCTTAGACTGGAATCAACATTTACACAAGAAATTGTCAGACAAGTAAGTAAATAGCTATTTACCCAACCTCAGTGTTAACTCCATAGTTACAAGGTTAACTTAGATAAACCTCTGAAGGATTTTTTCCATTCATTTGGTGAGGACTTTGATACTTCACGTCAAGACTAAGATTCTATCCTCTTGCAAAATCTGTCTTGGATATAAAACGATACATGTAATACTGAACTTCTCCTGAGGTTTTGTTCAGATTCAGCCCCTTGTCTTACTAATACAAGCACATTTAGAATTTAATGTTAGGCTTTACACTTCTGCTGGTGGGTTGTTCACAACCCCTACCTGCCTTAAACTAGAAGGACCCTTGGGCAAGGCTCAGACTCCCAACAGTAAGCAGAAATTTTTAACAACTGCCCCGCTGCTGAAATATATATATAAACTGTTAACCTGTTGTGAGGGGAATGTCGGACTGGTGGTTTGGGATTTGTCTCTTAAGTACACGTATAATTGCTTTATTCACTGAAACCTATTTTTCATACAGGTAAACTGAAAATTCCAAAAGCATGCACAAACCATTGCAGCTTCTTAACTGAAGCTAGGCAGGATAGTTGGAAGTAAATTTCTGGATGGCAATAATTTTGCAGTGAATATTATTAGCTCTGGCTTTCAGGAGTGTCTTTGTAAAAGGCTGGTGTCTTTTTAGCTTGTTTCCCTGTTAGATCTGACCTGAGCATATGTAAACAGGTAGTTGAATTAATGCTGCATAAGCAGGTCTTAGTTTAATTTCTTCATTACTCTTGAGTGCTTGATTTTTAAAATTGTACTACTTTCTTTAAGGTGCATTTTTGGTTCTAAATAGATTAAAATCTTTGGTCTATCATACAGAAGCAAATCACTTTGAAGTGAGCAAGTAATTGACAGTATAGTAGATTGCTGTCCTCTGTGTGAATCTTTGACATTTTAACAGTGGTTTCCATAGATCTTGTTAGCAAGTGAACAGGGACGTCAAAGATGATAAATATTTTCATTTAGATCATGATTTTTTTTTAAGCTTTACATTTTTTCTAACCTTTTTCTCAGAGGCAGCTAGATCATTTTGACTGGCACATTAACTATGGACTGCTTGCCTGAAGAACTGCTCCTCTCGGATCCCAGATTGCAAAAAGCTGTAAAACAAATTGGCAAGGTGTGTGTCTTTTCTCCCTACAAACAGGGCCACAAAATGAAAGCCAGTCTTTTATTACCACTATTAGCTCAAGTCCTAGGGAAGTTCTACAGATGAAAATTGCTAATCTTGCTACTTAATATATTGCAAGCAGGCATTTTTGGTGTGAATATAGTTAAACAGTGAAAAGTTAAGAAATGCCAGAATTTAAAGTTGCATACTGCTGAGTGGAGTTTATCATTTGAGGCTCAATGATGTGCTAAATGCAACAGTATGGCTTTTCATTCAGAGCTGGCACATGTCCTGCTGGCTCAGCGTGGGTGGAATTTTCATGCGCGGGCCTGCAAAATGCCATGTAAACAAATGCTATGGGGGGAATTTCCAAGAGTGTGTAACGGCTAGATGCAAAATAGGATGTTCTGTCAGTGTAATGGGATATCTTCCTTTAGTGGTGTATGTCTTCACCCCTTGCTTAAGCTATCCCATAGCTTGGTGTTTGGAGAAAAAAAAAGACAAAAAACATAGGTGAGGTATAGATTCCAGTCCCCAAGGCAGACAAGGGCACTGAACTCTGGTCTCTCATAGCCTGGATGACAGTCTTAATCACAGCATAGGAGATAATGATGATATTTCCTTTGTGTCTTTTTTGGACATATATATAGTCTGAGCACATATACCTACAAGTGAGAAAGATTCAACATCTCTATTCTGCAGATAAGGAATAACTTAGCACCCCTCTGCCTAATGCATCTAAAGTGGTATGCATTTAGGTACATGCCTAAACCTAAGTGTAGTTTCTTAGTAACTTTCCTAACTAATTATTTACAGGCATAGGTGGGGGGATTCAGGGACTAGGTTTTGGTGGGCATCTAAATGGATGCAAGTCTTGAGCTTCCTTATAAGCCTAATATATTGTCTTCCCCTGCCCTGACAGTAGGGGAAAAAAATCAGTTTTACGATGCAGTAAAGAGCTAAATGTTCTTGGGAAACTTACACTGCATTCAAATAATGGCAGAAGCTGTTTTAACAAGGATAAATCCTGAGGATAAGCATTTTTTTGTATAGTTTTTGACCAGCCAGAATATAGTAGCTGGGCTTGCTTTCTTTTTTTTTTCTTTTTGTTTCGTTTCGTTGGATTGGTTTTTGCGTTGTTTGTTTTGGGTTTTTTGTTTTGTTTTGGGTTTTTTGTTTTGTTTTGGGTTTTTTTATGATCTTCCAAGTCTCTCGCAGCTTCTCTCCCCTCTGGGGTAAGCTAAGCACTTTGGAAGCTTGGAAAGGAACAATAAGGTTTGATGCATGTTTATACAAAACAATTAGTTTAATAGCTGAAGGGGATAGTTCTGTAAAAGTAGCATGATTTATAAAGCACAGGGTCAGCTTTGGAGTTTTGAAGTCTTAAGGAATGGATGATTACAGTGCACCAAATGGGATCAGAGATAGCAGAGTTTGCACCTGCAGTTGCTTTTTCAACCTTTGTACTCTGTGCCATTGATTGCCTCAGAGGCCCCTGAGGCTGTCCAAGATGATATGGTCTGACCTGGTAAAATGAAAAGTCAGAATATCAGGTAAAAACAAAAGCACAAAGAAAAATTGTGCAGAGAATGTGTGTCAGAAGTTGAATTAGCAACTAACTATTCTGTGTTGAGGCAAAAAACAACACAGCTCCTATTCAGTTTTCATCTTCTTGTACATAAACAGCAAGTGTGTAGCATTTTCAGCACCAGCTGTGTCAATGCTTTGAAAAGCTGTGAGAAAATAGTGTGACTAAAGAGTGGAGAGCCAGTCTTAGGTTATTAGCGTTTAGTGACTTTAACTGTGTAGTTGTGAATACACAGATATTAAATGACAGATGATGGCTGTTCAGAATGGAGCTAAAAATCACTGTCCTTATAAAATATTTGAGATGCTAATATGGCTATTTTTTTGTTTATCTTCTTACAGTTTTTACATTTAAAAATTTGTTGTTTTGAACTCCCAGCATTCCTCTTACCCTTGTGTCCCAACTTTCCTAATTCCATGCACTTAGTCCTTTTTCTAATGCTGCTTTTGCTCTCCTGTATTTCAAGAATTCTTTTTGGTTAATGTAGTTCTGCTGATTTTGTGTCTTAATTCATGCATGACCTTATTATGAAATCTCTTGCTGTGATCTTGGTACGTGGATTTGGTACCCAAATACTTTAGGCACTTTTTAGGAGACAAATAAAACATGATGTCTGACTCCAGTGTGGTACCAGGTTCTAATTCGGAGGTGCTTCTGTGAGCATTTTGTGCTGCATGGTAAATGTTTCTTCAGTTTTGAATTTTGTTTTTAGTCAGTGAATCCAGCCTTTTCTCATCCCTGTTGTTACACTGGGAATGATGTATATGTTGCAAGCTTATTTTAGTTTTCTGATGATCAAAAATGTTGGCTATAAGAAGAGGTAGGCATGGTGATAAAGACAGCTAGAAGTGCCACTTAATGAACAAATCATCTCACTGAAACTAAAAATAGTAGTATTTCTTTAAATTGTTTCACACCAGTGAAGTGTGCCAGTCTTTTAACAGCACTTCCCACAGAAACTCTTGTGCCGCTTAGAAAAGATAAATCATGTGACAAACTCTGGACAAGAGTGTGCACAGGCTTGCTGATAAGAAAGGTGAAGGCCTTTGAAGATTGTACATTTATTTAATTATAAAGGCTGTCTTGTGGCTCTGCCTCTTCCCATACCTATGGTTATGCTTTTATAAGCTTCATTTTTTTGGAAATATTCATACTTCTGGTTTTGAAAAATATCCTCAGTGTATTGATTGTATAGTACTTTTCTCAACTTACAATATGAATCACAGAATCACAGAATACCATGTTGGAAGGGACCTCAAAGATCATCTGGTCCAACCTTTCTTAGGAAAAGCATGGTCTAGACAAGATGGCACAGCACCCTGTCTAGCTGAATCTTAAAAGTGTCCAATGTTCAGGAATCCACCACTTCCCTGGGGAGATTATTCTAATGGCTGATGGTGAAAAATATTCCTCTTGTGTCCAATGGTTGGAAGTGGTACGTGAGAAGATCTTTAAAGGAGTTAGTGGGCTAAATAACTACCTGACTCTCAGCTCCATGTGCCAAATCACATTATACAAGAAAATTAGTGTTTGTAGTATTTTTAAATTCAGCATTCTAATTTGCCCTCAGGAATCTAAGTGAACAAGTAGAAAAGTGTAAGTAGGCATTTTTGGCCTTCTGATCCTAGAGATTTTGCTTTTTCTGAAGCTAGAATTTCTCTATAAATAGAAAGTACAAATTAAAAGTACAAATTAATGTCCAGAGTAAATTAACAGCATCATTTAGAGGAATGAATTTGGCAGAGTGTTCTGGGGAGAAAGGGAAGGACAAGCATACATTTACTGCTTTTTGTGTTTTGACCTTAAATCAGATTAAGGTCTTTAATGTTTTCCCCTTATATCTTGCTTTGACCATGCAAATAATTTCAAATTGTGGTGTCTGCACTTATAAAAGCACTTACTTATTAAGGGCACTTCTGAAAGTGTCCCTTCAGTGTTGAATTGTGACTCACCGTTTCAGTGGTGGTCTGCTACTGCTCTGTAGTCTCTGAAGGATTATTTACATGTCTTCATGCCTTGTGGCACTTTTGAAACTGCTCTTAAGTGGTCAGATGTGTCTGCCAGGTTATTCAATTAACTTCTGCTTCTGCGAGTTTGGAGCCTGCCACTGGAATGAACATATTTATGCTCCACTGACTGGTGCAGCTGCCTGTACTGGATCCTTTATCAGGAAGAACTGTTCTCTTCAACTAACAACCATGAATGAAGATCTGAGGGAGAGTGTCTCTGGCTGCACATTACATTCTTGCCTCAAACCCAGATAAATGGCCATTACTACATATGCCCTTTCCTAATGTTAGATGATCGATACCAAAGGCGAACAGATATCCAAAGAAACAAAAAATATTTTGCAAATATGTGTTCCCTGTTCTCCTTTTCTCCTTATTATTTCCATATCTCACCTCAGCCTCATACAAACATTTTATCTTTCCTAGTGAGTATTTCCTATATCTGTGCCTACAGCTGAACACATTTGTTCCCTGGCTGCTTCTTTTCTCTATTAAATGTGGTAACTGCATCAATTCTTTCTCCAGCCTTTAAGGCTTACCCTGTTCTCAGCAAGCTGTCATAAATCTTTTCTATAAGGTTTCCAGTTCCCCTTTCTTCCGCTTTCATAATTTGGGGATTTAAGTCATCTGGGTATAGTGCTTTGTTGGCTTTCAGTAGTTCTAATTGCCGTCTTATCTGTTTTGTGATGAGGCTAAAGCCTTTCAGCCATTCACTCCCCCAAGCCTAGGAAAACGTGCCTCAGTCCCTAGGATGTTATCTTCTTTCCTTTTGTGTGTACTGTCATGAAAAAATAACGTCGACCTGCAGCATATTAACCATCTATCACTAGTTTTCTTCTTTGATCCTCTATTATTCCTCTTGTTTCTTTCTTTTTGTTTTGATAGCGTGCTTTATTTATTTTTGCTATCCTTTCTCTGTTGTTTTTCCATTTAGGCACTGTCTTTATTTACATACTTAATTGTTTTAGTTTTGTCCTGTAACTCTTTATTCATTTCCTTCCTTGTGAAATATGAATTTCTGAAAACCTGCTCCCCTTCTCCCTTGCTCATCCTGCAGATTCTTCTTTTTTCCAGAATTTTGTTTCACTGCTGCATGTGTTTTGCAAAATAGCACACATAAAGGCAACTTCTCCTCATGCAACTCAATGGCGATCTATAAAGTTTTACCTATAGCTATTTCAGTAATTCTAAATATGCATTTCCTTGCCAAGTGAATATTGTTACTCTTTTAAAATATCTCTCCACTAATTGCCTAGAATTGTACAGCTTAGGCAAAAATCATATTGTTCCTCTCACTATCCAAACAAAAAGACAATCATAATGCTTTCAATTTTGAGAGCTCTCACTGCATGCTCTAAAGTTGGTGTGTGGTGCATTTTGTTTCGTTTTGGTGTTTTAGAGTTGGGGTTTTTTTAATTTTACAATGGCACTGGTCCTTTTTTGTGTGTCTGGTAGCACTTTACTTGGTCTGGGAGGGGGAATGGAATGAAAATTGGCTGAGTGCAAATGAATCTTACAGGAGACCGGGAAATGCAAAATCAATCTAAATAATCAGATCAGATTTAGGCATATGAAAATGAACTACAGGTAAAAGCATGAATTGTAAAAGGTTTAGTTACACTTGCCCTTCCCCTATGAGATCTATCAAATGATGAATAGTAGTCTGTCACTTGCAGATGAAACAAAATGATTTGATTTCCAGACACTTTCAGTAACATATCCCCTTTCATAAGTGCTTACCATCTACATATATTCTGCATCCTTTCTGAGTTTGCTTTTCCAGCCTCTATTGTGATTTTTTTGTAATCATACTCCTCTTTGGACTGACATCCTAAAATCGCTATACTCTTCCTCAAGAGAGACCTACATTGGACCATGGGTGAGCTGTCCTGTGAGGCCACTAACATGGCCTCCCAGAGGTTTAATCTTCCTGTCTGTTTATCCTGTCCCAACCTTAGGACACTGAGAGCACCTGTATGCTTGGATGGAGCAAAGATGAAGCCTTGGCAACCAGGCTGTGCTTACTGAGTCTACCCACATGCAGTATGTGCAGCCTTCACTGGAGAGCACCCTGTATTCACGGTGTACAGCACGTGTGGTTGGCTGCACCAGCACACTCACATGTTGTGTTGACAGCACTTCGTAACATACCTCTTCAAAGTCAGCGGCACAGACATAATGCAGAGGCCTCTTTGGTTAATGTGGTACTGAAGCTCCCATCCTGTTGTGTTCACACACTTACTGCTTGTTGAGGAGAAAAGAGAGGAACAGCATGGCCCCATACAGAGCAGGTATACAATTTCAGGAAGGCATGTAGGCCACTGCCAGGAGGGTCCAGCTGGGCTTGAAGACCACTTTGTTGGAAAAAAAGTCTAAATTGAACAGCTAAAGAGCAGTTTCTCCAAGGTAGAGAATATTATTGCTGTTCTCCCAGACTTGAGGTGGCATCAGGAGGGCTGGAGGAAGAATGTCACTGCTCACCCTGTGACTCCAAAAAACACCATCCTTGTGGGGTGAGAAAAATTCCTTGTCACTTGCTGGTTAGGGGAGGAAAAGCAGTTCAAAGCAAACTTCCATGTCTCCAGCCTCATGCTGCCACCAGCATTAATGATGGTGTGACTTGCTGCTGCCTCTTAGCCAGGCTGGTGATCTGGTTGTGTGTTAAGATTACTCTGTGGTGGTGGTAGGATGGCCTCTCTTCCAATTAGGTGCATTCGGAATGGGTTACTGCCCACCAGGTGCCAGAGAGACTTACAGGTCCCGCATTTAAGGCTGTCTGGCAGCAGGCTTTCCTCGCTCTGTGAGCACTCAGACTCCCACTGTATTTGCCAGGCATCTGCCATGGAGTGTTTGGGGAGTTTCAGTGGGGAGTCCAAGCATCCTGCTGTAGCCCAGACAGGGGAGATGCTGTTTTGAGGTTAGGCCTGGAATTTAACTTCACAGTAACCTTCATCATCTGCTGGGCATTAAGGTAGGGACCATTCTTCACCAACTGCTAACTGTATTTAATGCCATCCTCCACAACTCTTTGGACCTGTCCATCCATCCAGTTTTTGACCCAGCAAAGAGTACACCCTTCCAAGCCATAAGCAGCCAGGTTCTCTGGGAAATGGTGTCAAAGGCTTTAGTAAAGTCCAGGTAAACAGCATCCGCAGCCTTTCCCTCATCCTCTAAAGTGGGTCATCTTGTCATAGGAGATCAGGTTAGTTAAGTGGGACCTGCCTGTCATAAACCCACGCTGACTGGGCCTGATCACCTGGTCATCCTGTACATGCAGTGTGATGGTACTTAAGATGAACAATGATCAAGATCATCGCGTTACCGTTTAGACAAGTGGTCTGTGCAGTGGGCGGGGAAGTGGCTGACAAGCCGCACCCAGAACATGGTGGTAAATAGCTCCTTTTCAAACTGGCAACCTGTCACAAGTAGGGTCCGCCAGGGAT
This sequence comes from Phaethon lepturus, assembly GCF_000687285.1. Lineage (NCBI taxonomy): Eukaryota > Metazoa > Chordata > Aves > Phaethontiformes > Phaethontidae > Phaethon > Phaethon lepturus. Next base: position 19,285 of record NW_010518493.1, read on the forward strand.
TGATATTGGGCCCAATGCTGCTTATTATCTTCATGAGTGATCTGGATGATGGGATCAAGGGTACCCTCATGAGGTTAACTGATGATACCAAATTGAGTGGGGAAGTAGACACAGAAGGGAGAGCCACCTTACGGGAAGACCTGGATAGGCTGGAAACAAGAACCTTATGAAGTTCAAGAAGGACAAATGTAAGGTCTTGCACCTGCAAAAACATGATCCAGGAGTGCAGCACAGGCTGGGATCTACCCACTAGGGAGCAGCTCTGTGGAAAGGGACCTGGGGGTCCTGGTGGACAAGCAGCTCAATATGAATGAACAGTGTGCTGCTGCGGCAAAGAAAGCCAAGAGGATGCTGGGTTGCAGCAACAAGGGCATCACCAGCAGAGATAAAGAAGTCATTATCCCACTTGGTGCTTGTCAGGCCACACCTGGAATACTGTGTTCCGTTTTGGTCCCTGCTATACCACAAAGATGTGGACAGGCTGGAGAGGGTCCAGAGAAGGGCCATGAAGGTTACCAAAGGACTGGGAAGCCTGAGAGAAAGGCTGAGAGAACTGGGTGTGTTCAGCCTTGAGAAAAGGCAGCTTAGGGGAGACCTTTAGCACCATGTTCCACTATTTAAAGGGTGGCTACAAAGAAGATGGAGGGGTAAAGGGTACAAGTTACTCCTGGGGAGATTCTGACTGGACACAAGAGGAACATTTTTCACAATGGGAACAATCAGCCATTGGAATAATCTCCACAGGGAAGTGGTGGTTTCCCGAACATTGGACACTTTTAAGATTCAGCTGGACAGGGTGCCGGGCCATCTTGTCTAGACAGTGCTTTTGCCAAGGAAGGTTGAACCAGATGATCCTTGAGATCCCTTCCAACCTGGTATTCTATGTTTCTGTGACCTGCTCCATAACCTTCCCTGGCAGTGAGATCAGACTGACAGGCCTGTAGTTCCTTCCAGCCCTTCTTGTAGATGGGTATCACATTTGCTAACTTCCAGTCAACTGGGATCTGCCCAGTTAGTCAGGACTGCTAATAAATGATTGAAAGTGGCTGAAAGAAGACCTAGAAAAAACTATTTGAAAATAAGGAAGACTGAAGGGAAAGGGGCTTTGAAAGCAGCTCTGGAAAGGTAGAAGGAGAGACAGAAAACAAGGGAGAAACTGAGCTTTGTAATCTATGTTTTTTTCCCCCTCATGTTGTTTTCTTTTCTTGCTTCTGAGTGATATATATAATTCTAAATAGACCTTTTATACTATAAAGAAATCCAGTAATGACTCCATAATTGAGATAATGATGAAAATTATTTTGAAAGAATGACTAAGACTTTATTTCATATGGTAATTTTTTTATTTCATGCAGTAATTATGTTTAAAGGCTAGGAATGAATTTTTTTCCTTGGTGACTTCTTGGAGGGGAGCTGACTTTCCATTCAACAGTTTCTAAAAAGATAGAGTGACACTTTTATATAGAAGCAATATCTTTTATTAGGACAAATATAGCTGGAAAGTTGATTTACATGAGGATACATTGTGTGACAGCCCGCTTTCTGTACCATAGCTTTTAAACATGTTTTTCTTTTATTAAACATGCTTTTATTTCACTTCAGAGAGAAAACACTCATATGTCTTACAGTTCAAAATTAATATTTGTGCAATACTAAGTACTAAATCTGTGATCTTGTCATAATACGTTGATTGTGGAGAAGAGGAAAAAGCTTTCTGTAATACGCCCAGAAACTGTTTCTTCAGCAATCACCAAGCTTGCTGTTTGATGATACTTTTCAGATAGTTAGTGAATGCAGCATATCCATCTTAATCTGTTTTAATGGTATTTGCATTCAATCCGTTCTATGTATCAAGTGGATTTGCTCTATAAAAATCTTCCCAGAACTCTGTTGAAAGGGAATGCAGTAAATAACCTCACAAAAAACATCACAATAACACATGATTATGTTTTTTCTCTATAGTTTCATGTCTAGAGTTTTCAAGACTGTCAGTTTTGAAACTCCCAGGCATTTCAGAACGGCTTTCTCTAACTAATCTAAAACTAAAGTCCTGAGCTTGAGAGCTGGTCTCCTTGAAATACTGGGTCAGTATTCAGCGCCTGACACTTCCCATAATTCTGCCTGGATATAAAAAAACAACTGGGGTCCAAGTACTGAGCAGGGGATATGTTCTCTTTGCATTCTGGGGGAATGAAGTGCTGTCTTCAACTGTGTCATTTAAATTTTTTTGTGAGCCCAGGCTGATGTAGCAGAAGACCACAGCTGCATTATTTTGGAGGTCAGTTGAACTGCTTTCAAGCAGCATTGTTCCTGTCTGTCTTCTGCCTCCTTACAGCGTAAGAGTAAGTTTGGCATGGGTGCTATGGAAAAACACTTGTAAAAAGAAAAATGTCACATTAATAAAATCCATGCAATAAGATGGAAGGTTTAAAATAGGTTTTTCTGTTTGGTCTTCCTCCAAGACAGCTTTTGTCCAAAAAAGAAACCTCAAAACAAATGTAGCTACTTGGTAATGATAAATTCTAATATCAAGTCAGTAAAAATAATAACATATTAGCTAAAAGAGAAGCAACTGTTTTGATGCAACCAGTGTATAAAGAAGTAGTGCTTTTTATTTCTGACACCTGGTGTTTTGCTCTAATAAGAAAACATTTTTTTTTTCAATGCATAGCATCAAAGCAGAAATGAGGTGCAAGCAGACAGAGGAGATAAGTTAGCACTGTGTTAGAAGCAGCATCTGAGTGTTTTCATCTAAGACAGACTGAGCTTCTTCAATGTGCTTCTCGGAAGTGCAGCCCAGACTGCAGCGCTTGGTCGTGGCCATATTTTGCCTGACGGGTTCTAAGCTCTGCTTGGGAGAAGAGGGGCTAATGGTACAGTCTGACTCCAATTCAACCCTGATGCAGGAGTGCTTTCATTCAGTTATGAAAAGATGAACTTTTAATCTTTCTATTTAGACCTGAAAAGAGGTTATTTTCTGGGATCCTACTGTGGAGGGTTTCAGCCTTGCATGTCATGTTGAAAATCTTCTCATTTCAGAAAAATGAGTCTAGTGTGTCTTTCTAGAGGATGCATCCCTGACTGTTGTTTGATCAGCTGTTTCTTATTGCCCTGGGAACAAAAATTCGGAGACCTACGGCACAAACTACTCTTATAATAGCCATAAGCATTCTGATTAGGTAATGTCCACTGAAAAAGAGATTCACCCTCAGCGTGACCCCTGACAGATTCTGTTTTCAGATGCAAGGGTGGGGGTTGTCTTAGAGAACATCCCATTATATCACCCTAAGTCCAGTTGGCTTTCACAAATGTGAAATGCTGTTTTGCGTTCACAGTCACCACTAAGTATTTCACACACTTAGGCTCTCCCTTATCTTCCTTCTCTGTAGCATGTGGGCTTTTTCTCAGTGGCAGTACACTTGACTGAAGTGTAAAGAACCATGTGGAAATCAGTCTAAAAACAATTGCTGGAGGCGTTTCACTTCCTTTGCGCAGACATGGCACATCAGTTATCAAATGACAGATAAGAACAGTTGTTCTGACACTTTAATTCTTTGCCTTTTCATCTTTTTTCTTGGTAAGCGGAATTATTGTAATAATTCATATGAAGACATTTAGGAAATGAAATTGTTTTAGTTTCTGTGTCTAGGTGACACAATTTGCCATGTCAACACAAGGAAGAATCCTCTACAGATTCTTTTTTTTCAGAAGGAGCTCTGTACCCTTGCTGACACAAAAAGATTGAGAAAGCCCCGTAGTGCTTACCTCCATCATACCATGTGTTCAGACCCAGAGCTGGCTTTTGATTCAGTTTCACACTTTCATCCAGTCAGTTTAAAGGACTTGATGCTTGGGGTATGCATATTCTTGCAATTTGCAGCCAGACGTTATATTGCTACTGCTTGTGACACACCTGGGGAAAAGAAATGCTTGTGACTGAACAGCTAATCAGGCTTTAAGCCCCAACTCTTGGTTCATCCTCCTGCATTTAGTGAACTATGAAAAGCATTCTTTATCTTACAGAGTCTGTATGGTATTAAGGATAAATTGCATTTCAGCAAATACTTTCTTTCCAATGAGCAGATTTTTAAACTTCATTTTATTCTTTAGAACATGATGAAATTGCACTTAGTTTTGATAGCATGAATTCACTTTGATTCCCTAATTTCTTGCTAATGTATGGTAACAGGTCTTGCAGATAGCAGAGAAGTAACTTGAGTTTCATTGCTTCATAGTTTGTCCTGTCTCATATCTCATTCTGATAAGCAATCTAAGAAGTACTGCCTAGGTGAAGCTATAGCTAGAAGGGCCTGCAAGCATGCTGGAGGGTAAGACTAGCATTCATCATGATTGCGCTAACTGAAAAAAACATCCCAATAAAATGTGATGTAGTTCAATACAGATGAATACAAAATACCACTCTTGGGAATAATCAACTGCTAAAATAAAAAAATAACTGCTAACCATTAGGTTACTAGCAAAGGATTTGAGAATTATAATGGTTCATAAGCAGAATATCAGTAAAAAAATTGTCAGTGGAGAAAGGGGAAGTGAAGCCCATGCTTGAATAGACAGGGGTGCTGTAAGTTAAGATTCATTTCTCTCTTCTTAGCACTAGTAAAGCTTTAGCTAGACTGTTGTGTCCAGCCTTCTTTAGGTGCCACAGGTAAAGAAGAATGCTAGCCAGCTGGGAGAAGAGCCAGAGAAGATCAGTAGGGACGATTTAGAGATACACAAAACACCATGGGTAAGGAAGGAACTAAAAATTGCGTTTTTTTAATTTTAGAGAAGAAGAAGTTGAGAGAACAGATGATAAATCTTCCAATATGTAAAACATTGCTACAGAAAGGAAAAGTTTATTCATTCAGAGTGGTACAAGAAGTTATAGGCTTAACTACAGCAAGAGAAATTTAGGTAAGAGTTTAGGAAAATGTTTCTGAAGACAAGAATGGTCATGCATTGGAAAAGACCATATTGGGAAGTGTGGAGTATCGAGGGAGAGAGGTTAGACAAACTTCTCAAATTATTTGATTATGTCCTGTTTGTCCTGACCTAAAAGCATGCTTAGTGACTATGTAATTGTTACTTGGAAAACTCAGTAAAAAGAGGGTGCTCTATGTAAGCACACAGCCAAGAAAGCATGAAAAGAGAAGCTTTAGGAATATTTGTGTCGTATGAAGCCCCACTCAGTGTGGGGCTAGTCTGTGAGTAAATACCACCTCAGCCTCCAAGGTCTCTTTTTAGATGCATTCATACCATTCAGAAAATGTGTACTTTAGGTATTCAAGGTAGAAATCAATAGGTAACTTGAGACACTGAGTCTTTGTGCAAGATGTCACTATTCCAAAAGCCACATGGCATTATTGTAGAAATAGCAAATAGTTTGTCACTATCTTTACTTGCCTCTCCCCTTTTGTTTGGAACCTGTGATCTGAGCACTGAAAGGCTGACTGATATTTGTGAAATAGAGATCAGACCTAAACACCAGAATGGCCAGATGTGGAAGAGCACATTCCACTGTCTGCTGCCAGTAATCTCAGTAATGTAGCTGCTTTGACTACCAGTTCACAGAAAGTATTCTCAAAACCAAAAAATGGTTGCTTACTCTTCTATTGTTTTTCTCATATGGTAAAAAGCCCCAAATGTCTTCTTGTTTTGGTGCTGTCAAAAAGCATGGACTTAAATGGCAAAGTAACCGAGGAAGAATGGCAGCTATTCCACAGTTCCGTTGGGTAAATAAACTTTAATTTCCTATATTGAAAGCAGAACTATCATAGAATATTATGTAGTGAGTATATTATGTATTGTGAAGGCTCTTTACTCAAAATACCTGCCTGGCTTTTCCCATGCCTACAAACCATGGCTGCCCTGCTAAGGTCCTCACACAGTTGCAGTATCTTTCCAGCTCCTTCCTCAACCTGTGGGGTCTCCTCTTGTGCTTCTGTTCCTCCAAATCTTACACCATCCTAATGAGTCTGATGCACTGGGATTGTTCGCATGCCAGTTGATTTTCAAGTGCTGTAATATTCTGGTGCATATGGCAATGCTTGTCAGGTGTGGATTCTGTAATCTCAGTCACTCACAGCATGAGAGTCAGGATCCTTCTTGGCGCACTGGAGAGATTCTGACAGCAGGCAAGTGGCTTTCTTTAAGGAATAATGCCAGTGTCCTTGATAATGATAGAGTCACAGGAATGAACACCTTTTCCAGTTTTTAAGTGTTGAGCTTTATGAATAGATAAATATTCAATGAGAACTCCTGTAATTGCAATAAAACACCATACTTCCTGAATAAATTAGCTTTTCAAACAGCACAGGTTACAAGAATCAGTACTAATATTTAGGCAGATTTCACATCATAAAAACATACTGCATTCTCACCATAATTTTAGTCACTCACTAATTATTCTGGCTATGAAGAGTGTATTGTCTTCACCTCAGTATTTCCAAAACGCTTTTTATTGGAGTTTCTGTCATTCTTCTCCTAAGAATTCTTCCCTCTTCTAAGACTGTAGATGAGAATATGCTGTCCTGTCTGCTTGTAAACAGTCATATACTTATGTTAAATACTCTTTTTTGAAAAGTGTCTTTTGCATCTTGAATATCCAGGTAGCTACTGAATTCAGATGTATTTCTCACTTGTGCATTCATATCTCTGGTTAAGCTCAAGAGTTCCAAAAATAATATCAGGGAGGAAAACTCAAAAGCTCATTGCTTTTGTGGCTTTTTTCACTGAAGCCAGTTTTAGGCCGTATTGCCAATGATCAGTCTGTACTCTTAGTTCTATATTATACACATAAGCTGTGTGTGCTACAAATGATGTTTTCTTAGCCTCTCCATATAGCCTATTAAACAGTAGTTGGAATACTTCCATCCCTAAAGCGAAACCTTTGGCATAAATAATATTGTCATTTGGATAGGCTAGACATACTTTTGCAAAGTGACCTTGTGAAAATATTGTCTGAGGTATGACTGAGCCTAAATTATATGACAGTGAGGTAGTATATTCTGGTCCCTCTGGTATATGAGGTCTCATCTTGTAGCAGGGAAACCACCTGAAATTAAACAAAAAACAGTAGTGTGCATCAGATTTAGAGGTTAAAGTAAGCTGGGTTTGGTTTTTTTTTTTCATTGCAGACATTTATGTAAATTCTTTGTTTGGCAAAGGCAAACATTGCTTACTGTGGTTTTTCTGTCTGATGATTCTTTGTAAAATAAAATGATATGAAACACTAGAAGACGACTCTTCTGCCTACATTATAAATATAAGTCAGTCTGGAATTAGTTGGGCCAGAATTATTTTTTCCTCTCTCTTTTACAGCTCAGAATTATTTTTTCCTCTCTCTTTTACAGCTTTCTCAAATGTGTCATTCAGGGATAACTTGATTGTTTGGGTGCTCTAGATGACAACATCTTGCTCTCTATTAAAACATACATATTTCTGTTTCTCCTCAAGAGTCAATCATCTTAAAAACTGTCTTCCTAGTCTGTAGGGCAGGGACAGATGTTATAGTTGACTATCCCATTTAACAGCTCATCCCCCTGAATCATGATTCAGATGTTCATGCTTACTATACCATGTTGCCAAGTCTGTTCTAGTTTGTAAGAATAAAATGGGACCAAACCATGCTCTATCGTTTGAAATAATTCTTGTGCTTAATGTGTAACCTATTTGGTTTGTATATTCTGTAAATGTAAGGGAGAGTATAGTGTAGCTGTAACAGAAATCTTTTTTAAAATGACTATACATACACTGACTGTTCTTCTCTGCTATCCCAGTGAAATAATTTTAGAGTTCAAAGGTCATAATACCTGATAATACAGGTCAGATCATAGAGGCCATTCACACAATGAAGCTGCAGAAAAGAAGAAATGGGAAGGTGGCTTGTGAATCGATGTCTCTCACTGTCTGCCAAGAACGCAGAGAGGCACTAAGTCCAAGCAGGTGAAAGAAGTATCCTTTGATTGCAATGTTGTATTAAAATCTGTTTGACTCAGAATTTACGTCTGAAGAATAGCATACATGATTTTGGAGCCAAATTTTCAGTAACTGCTGCAAAAACGTGATCTTCCAGACTGTGTTCAATTTCAAGAGCTTCAACTTTTTAATGCTTTATTGCTGCCAAAATGAATCTGCCAAAACTATAGACTATCCTGGGGCTGTTCTGTAACTGTGCCCTTTTACTACTACAGACAAATCATAAATGGGAGCAAGTGTACAGCTTAAATAGCCTTATGAATATTGGACTGGACATTCAAGATTGTGACTCTCATTGGCTGAGGAATAGGACTGTCGTATCTTGCTTTGTTCCACAGCCAGTGCATTTCATAAAATAAAAACAAGAACAATAGCAGAAGCTCTTTATGTCAGGAGTCATTTTCTCTTCCATGTGATCTAAGTCAAGAACATTAGATTTCCCCTCTACCTTCCCTATGCTGCAAAATTCCTTCATTTAGATTTGGAAAGTTTATTCATAAAAATGCATTTTTTGAGGTTTAAGAACAGATTTTTTTTTTTTCAGAAGAGACTGTCTTGGTTGTAGTCTCCTTTCACTTCTGTGAATTTAAGTTGTTAAGGTAGGGCCTTGTGCTTTTATTAACAGTGCTTTAGGAGTAGAAGGTTACTATCAACCAATTTATATTTTAAAAAATGGAAAAGGATAGGTTTGAATTTTTTTGCCAAAAATTAGCTTTCAGACTTTTGTACTGCTTTGAAGGAGTACCAGATACCAACTGTAGGTTGCAATCAGAAGATACTCATTCTATGGTCAGATTTTTCTGAGTAGCAGACACTTCACACTTAGTCTTTGGTGTAACAGTCTCACATATTAGGTATTTCTAGCAGCTTTGAGATTTCATCGTTTATGTATGACTTAAAGGTAAGATCAAGAGTGAACAGAGAAAGCACTTTTGGTACAGTGCTGTTTCGGTATGTATTTTGGGAATAAAAAAGGTGAGTTATACAGAGAAAGTATTTTAAACATAATGAAGTTAAAGTGTCAATTATAAGACTACTCACTGAAGTTTTGACTTTAGTTTTTTTGCATTTGTAGTATGTATAGAAAATACATATGCACATCATAAAATGAAGCGTGGCTTCAGTTTAAGTGTGGCTTTTCTAAGGATGTACAGATTCTCCTGCTCTGCACTGGGAAGCCAAGCACACAGAGACATAGTTTGAGAGGGCAGTGGTGCAGAGCCCAGCTATAAATATAGTAGCTATCCACTTCGAAAGGGCGAGGAGGAGGGTGTAAACCCTTCCTCTGGCCTTTCAGGCATGATGACGCCAGACTGTGTGGTGGTGAAGTCTGGGGGTGGCAAAAACCACTTCTTACACGTCTGTGTGAGATGCGCAAGAAAGACCTAAACAAGTGTGCAGCAGCTTTTTAAACATACTCTTCCAATCTGTGTGTTATAAATGAAGGTGTAAAATCAAACGGAAAACCCCATCTGTGATGGATACTGAGTGGAAGAGAAATCCTGCCAAGAAAAACTCGCATTTGTTTCATAGTACTGTGAAACAGAAAATGAGTTCTGTTGTGACAGCAGCTGAGGTGCACAGGCTGTGGGCCACTGGCAGGCCAGGTGCCACCTGCCCTGGGTGCCTTGCAGATTTTGTGAGCAGAAGTTATCAATCAGAAAGCCCCACCGTGGGTATGAGGTTTCTGTCTGCATGAGGAATTTGTGACTCGCAAGCTGGAAGGCGGCATCTGACCAGGATAACTGAAGGGGCATCAGTTCATGGCATTAGACTGGGATGTGGTGAGCTTATAGTACTGCCAGGGCAGGAGTGTGTTATCAAGGGACAGTCATCCACATACAAAAAATGGGATGAGAGTTGATGGACATGAGCATGCACTCACCAGGGGACTTTTTGTTCCAAGGTGCTGCCTGAGAAGGAAGGTAAATTAGCTGTTGAGCTGAACCTGGGTAATGTGGCTGCTAGAAGAGGCGTCCATGGAAGCAGTGACAGCACTGCAATAAGGCAGCTCCTCCTACCCAGCCCGAAGGACTTCACATGTACACTGAGTAGCAGGGAGAAGCAGGGAGCTGGAGGCTGCTCTTCAGGGTAGTGATGGATACTTGTCACCAGGGCTCCCAGTCCTCCTCAAGGAACTTCAGTGTCATCTCTTTCCAATGTATGTCCTGGCTATGTAATGTGCTCAGCCTCTTGTGTTTAACTGGTGACATTCGGTAGGTACTCATGGTTGGTCTAACACTCTACCCCAGGACAAGAAACACCAGGAGACATGGTCTCACTTTTCAGTTTATGTATGTCCTCTGTGCTGTATATATTTCAGCACAAACCTTGTAATTGTAGCCACTGTGTGATTGGCTCATGTTTTCTTACAGTGAAAGATGTACACAAATACCTACATCTTTTACTGAGAATATACATGTAGGAGTCCCCTCATCTTCTAACGGCCCAAGTCTGTCATCATTTAAATAATGACAGACACACATGTGTCTGCCAGAATGAGGCAGAGTCTGGAGCTATCCATTCTGTCTGAGGCTAGTTTTTATGTTGCCAAAACATAACTGTGTCTCCTGCAAATTGGAGGTCCTTTAGGCAAAAGCAGACAACATTGGTGCACAGTTATTTTAACCATTGGAGTTCAGACACCCTTCTACTGGGGAAGGGAGGCAGTGTGGGAACAACCTCTTCCCAAACCTGTGCACGCTGCAAGCCAGGAGCTCAGGGAAAACTATGTAACGTGGCATTGCAGACTACACCCCTGAGCAGCCCAGGCGTAGTGGCTATTTGGCAGAAATAAACCAGCTTCAGTTGTACTTCAGGGTTTTTTTTAGCTCCAAAGCAGAAAGGGCACATTGTACTAGCTGTTGGCTTCACCAACAGGATTCATGAGGCAAGCCTTTAAGCTGTTCTTGAGGATCTTGCTATTACCAGATGTGGCCTAGAAGGACCTTATCTACTTGAAATACAGCTGGTCCGGAAACAAAAATGTCAACTTTACCAAAAGAATGCTCTGTGCAGGGATGTAAGACTTTTCCCCTACCCTTTCTTTTCATTTAGTAAAGTTAAATTCCCTCTAACAAAATGAAAAGCCCCATTACGTGGAAGGCAGGCATGACTGGAAGGACTGCCTCACAGACTGTCAACACTGGCTCACTGTGTTGGCAGCAAAGCTAATGTATTGAAATTGTAATTTAGCTGCCACTAAAAATAGGTAGCCCTGACCTTTGTGCTCTAACTCAAAATTCAGTCATAGTTTGGACTTACACCATTTTTAACTTATTGAAATGAGTAATCAAAAAAGCAGGTAGTGGTGGTGGGGACGCAGAGCAGCCCCTGCGATTTTAAACAGTGACTTTTTCAGAGAAATTATTTAGATACCAGCATTGTGGTGTGCACCTTCAAGCTGTGTGATCTGTGCACATAATTAGCATCTTTTAAGAAGGAAAGCTTCACAAGTAATTGTCAAATCACTGGTTTTGTATTAATAGTGCATAGACAAATGTTCCTAGATACATGTTACATTATGCTCACGTTTATACAGATAGATGAGGTGCTAGCCACCAGGGTGGAACATGGGAGCTGCTTAATAAAAAGATTCAAGAAAATATATTCAGTGAAAAATCTCACTACCATAGAACAAATTCTTTCTACAGCCACAAAACCAGTTGTTCTTTCAGTTTTCTGCCACTAACCTAGCACAAGACTTCTGCTTCATGGAGAGGGGGACACTTGCCCACATTGCATTTCCCACTTTCCCACTTGCTTTGCAGTATTGACAAATAAAAGGTGTTAACTGTGAGCATGCCTATTTCATAGGCTATAAAAAATATTGCATTCCTGTAGCATTCTAAATTTCATATAACCATAGCAACATCAGATGATGACTGAAATAGGTTTGAGTTAAAAGATGCTTCTGCTAGCCTAGCAGTATGGGAAATAGGTTTCTCTGGCAGGATTGTTACTGGCAGTATGGGGGTGCATACTCGTTGTTTCAGAGAAGTGTCATCATTTCATCCTCTACCGTTGACGTTCTTACTCTTTGGTGTTGGGCTGAAGGACAGTTACTTGTGAGTGTGCATCTGACAGTTACTTGTGAGTGTGCGTTGAGAGAGTGGTGAGGCATTGGAACAGGCTGCCCAGGGAGGTGGTGGAGTCACCATCTCTGGAAGTGTTCAAAAAACGTGTGGATGTGGAACCTCAGGACATGGTTTAGGGAACATGGTGGCGCTGGATTAATGGTTGGACTTGATGATCTTGAAGGTCCTTTCCAACCTAGTGATTCTGTGTGATTCTGTGTGATCTGTGTGACATCAGCTTTTCATAACTCTGCTCTAGACATCTCTCTCCTAAATGAAATGCAGAACTACTTTTGCCTTAATGAAGTGAATAAAATTCAGATACCTTAGCCCATTTCTAAGTGAGTCTTTGTTGATTAGTTGAGATCATCTGCTTGCTAGTTGTAATACATTTGTAATGTTCTTAAAGTGCATGTATGTCACTCTTCAGTGCTAGGAAAGTTTTGTCACTGGGTTGAATGAAGACAAAATAAGAACAGGGATGCCTATTAAAATTGCCTTCCTTAAAAATCGAAGGTAATTTTATTGCATAGGCGTGGTTTCTTTCCTACAAGCACAGTTTTGTTCTTTTCCTAGGGAAGGAATAAAAGCAGATCCTTTTCTTTCCTCGAAGAAATATTGATTAGCAATAACACAGATGAACTGAGGACTCTGAGGGAAGCTTATTCCATGAACGCTGTGAAATACTGTGTGAGGCTGATTAGCCCTGAAAACTAGTATCATATGTAACAATCACTTGTAATTATTAAAAACTGTTTAGAGGCTCTGTGTTTCTGGGTAGTAAGTATTATAAATTATTTTTATCACATAGAACTGATAATGAAAAAAATGCTTGAATTCATTTATTGGTACCATTTCTCATTGATGCTCCCTCATGGAGACTTCTGCCTGCACAACCTGCCAAACCCCTGGGGCACAGGACTGATTCTAGTCACAAGTAGTCCAAATATCTTCACAATGCATGCAGGGCCTGGTGCCTCCAGCTGTCCCCATCAAGGTAAAGTGGATTTTCCATTCACAATCACAATAAAATTGAAGGGAGTTTAATCCAAATGTCCTGACTCTTAGGTATAGGTTTGGTACAGAGCACAATGCCAATGCCAGGGAAGCTGGTCCCAAAGCTGATTTAAAAAAAAACCTTGAAATCAAACCCCACTTCTTTTCCAACAGGCTTTCCTCTTTTTGTATGCAGATAGCCAGCCTTAGTGCAAAGCACATGCCAGCTTACTACTAGGGACCTGGTCTTGATGCAGTCAATGTCCATTACACCTGAAGGGATATTCATTAGACATAGGCGTCTGCTGCTTGGGGTAAACGTCCTTCTGCTGTGGCCAGCCCTTGTGCTCTCCTAGCACAAAGCATAACAGCGTAGAATTAGCTTGAACAGGCAACACATTTGGTTCCAACTGTAGCATTAATTACATAAGATATATTATCTCTGGAAAAATGTTTACTGATTTTCAATACACACTTCACTTATCAAGAAAATGTCAGCATAGAGTTACCCTCTTGTTCTTGTAACGTTATCAGTCCTGTGTATGCAAGGTTGAGCCTTTTGAACCTCTTCCTACTGAGCAGAGCCCTGAAACCCGAGTTAAGCTTTTATCCCCGTGCTTGTCTGGTGCTTAAAAATGGAATCATCTAATACAGCACACACAGAGCTGCTGCAGGTGGTTGGCAGAAAGATGCAGCTTAAAGGGGTGTTAGTCAACTTGCGCATTTATTGGTTCATGCATCCTACTTTAGCTTACAGGAAAAATATGTAATTAGAACATTTTTCTATTACAGGGGCAGTAGCTGTCTCCTGGAATTGATGCTCAAGTTTCTTTCTAGATCTAGCCCTTACTTTTCCCATGCTGACCTCCTCTGCCAACACGTGTGCGCACACACTCACTCACTCTTCCTCCCTCCCTCCTGTTCCCCATCAGAATGTCATTTCCTGTAATGACAGTTTTAAAATTTTCTCCACAAACAAAGCAATGAATAGAGACAACAGCATGTGATATTCTGGATTTTGCCAATAGCAGCCTGACAGAAAATGACTTAATGATTAAAAAACTTTGACTCACTAGTGAATGGCTCACACAGTGAATGGCTGTGTTTAAGAATGTCACCCCTCTTAACTTCTTTACACCATGGTACAGTAGAATTCACTCAGCCTAAGAGGAGGATAATGACAGCTTTATACAGGATCTCACATCACACCTCTGAGTTTTCTTCTTATCTTAAAGGTTTCACTGCGCATTAAAGCAATAGTCTGTATTAATCTAACCTCTGACATTTGGGCCATATTAACCCACCAATGCAGGTTTATGTACCTCACACCTCAGACCCTATCAAGAAATTTGGCAGTGGCAGCTTGATAAGGACACCATACCTTACTGAACTTGTTCTAAAAACAACATCAGCAAAACCCTCCTCTGGTCCCACTTTTTAATGACCTTGCTCACTTGTGCTCACTCTTCTTTAGCTATTGCCCATATGGGTAGTCCATGCTTCTGTGGCATCAGAAACGCTCTAAGGAAGAAGTATGGAAAATTCCCATTTTTCTGTAAAAATATTAGCACCCAGGACAGGGGGGGAAAGCTGTGGAAAGTCTATAACCTGGAAGCTTGAGCTTTTCATTTTTGGATGGTAAAATAATTGTTTAAACCAGGGTTATGTTTTTAGTAAGCTTGTTCACATTTTTTTAAATTTCTGTACTGGACTGATTAACAAACCAAACTTCATTACCAACTACTTTACAGTGAAAATTCTACCAGAGGGATGCTTATGGTACTGCAACAGTTTAAGCATCCATTATAGTACATTCAGATTCTGTTTCTGTTCATGTGGTACAGATAGTGAAGTAACACTCCCCAAATTGTGTATTATCCCAGCTTACCAAGCTGGGATCTGTATTGGAATAATATTTCCAAAGGAGAAAACAACTAAATTCTCAAACTAAACTTAGTTTGTTTCAAGAAAGCTGGGACCATTCTAAGGCTGCAAGTGCATCATCTTAATTCTGTGACAGAGTGGTTCAGGCAGGCAGCGTTTACTGCTGTAAGGTTTATATGCCTTTTCAAAAAATAACAAAAATAATTCAAATTATACTTTAAAAATCTTAAAAGCCTGCAGATAGGGTTTCTGTCTTCTAATTTCACCTGTACTTAGACAAGTTCTCATTATGTTGAAAACTTCTTGATTACCGTATGCTGATGGTGACTGTTATAATTCAAGTACAGACGAAAGTCATGTCAGCTGTTTTATTAAATACATAATTCTAAAAACCTTTAGAGAGCTTGGATAATGAATGCACTGAGAGCACTTGACTGCACAACTTAAGAAACAAATGATAACTCTGCCTCAAAACTGCACGACAGGTTCTTGAAAGATTCCTTTTCACACTTCTCCAAGATATTTTTAGGAACTAGAGCTTACAAAAAAGCCAGTGCTTTACTGCAGTCACTTTTCAAGGCAGCTCTGGCTAGCTTTACATTCTTTTTATCGCCTTTCCTTTTTTTCTCTCATTATCTTCTTGCTTTCTTCTCTTCTCCTCTTAGTTACAGGATTCCGTGGATCATAGATCTCAAAAGTGTCTTCATCCTGCATGCTTGCATCTTTCACTTTTCTGCTTCTGTCTTCAAACTGAAGTACATGTGACATCCTACAAAAATAAAACACAGCTCAAACTCAGTGAAAGAACAGAAAATTATGATTTGTAATTATGAAACGCATGGCAAGATTTTAGCACCATGGCTTACTTTTGTGCACAGCAAAAGATATACAAGTTTTGCTGTTTTTTTTGTTGTTGTTGTTTTGGTTTCTTTTTTTTTTCTTATTAGACCCTAATATTACAGGGTAACCAATTTTGTGAAGAGCCATTTTAAAAAACACAGCCAGAGTTTGCTGTGATGGATTCTTATTTCATGTACTGAACTTTCCTGTCTTCTTGTTTTCTATTTAACTTATCTTCCCAAATGTACTGAATAATTTTCCCAGGAACAGGGAACGTTTCTCAAGTTTTCCTATTACTCACTTTGGACTTCCTTTCACCGTTAGGGTTTTGCAAAAGTGGGGAAGAGCTTGCATGGAAAACGCTTGAAGTAGGTACACAGAAGATCAAAAAGGGAGTGCTTCATATCCTGCTGGTCCGCCTTAACTTAGTTCAGATCACACTTTTTAGTTCTTTGAATACCAGACTAAACTAATGCTTTGTTCAATCCAACATTTTTTCTACTGTTGATTAGAAATAACACCCCCCCCTCCCGCCGGTATTTCCTCATTTCAGCAAATTCCCAGTAATCTGAAGACATCACCATAACCTGGAGTCAAAAGCCGCTTGTTAGCTGTAGTCAGTGGCAGGAAAGCCTGGAGCTTATCAACTATGGCCTTATTAGCAGGTGTCACTGAGGTAAGAATTAATACAGAAGCTGTTCAGAAAACTATGAGTTTTAGCTTGGACAAACAAAATCTTAAACAAAAAGATAAATTATTTGTTCTACTTAAAGAAGAAGAGAGGTGGGAGGAAAAGAGAGAAAAAACAAGCTAAAGATGCTTACAGGTTCACAGAATCACAGAATCACTAGGTTCGAA
>NW_010518494.1:0-18667 GCF_000687285.1 Phaethon lepturus
ACCACATCAGCAGATGAGGGAAGAGCTACTGCTGTCATCAATCTGGATTTCTGTAAGGCCCTTCTCTCTAAATTGGAGAGATATTAATTTGGTGGGTAGACTCTTAGATGGATGAGGAGTTGGTTGGATGGTCGCATCCAGAGGGTAGTGGTCAATGTGTCAATGTTCAGATGGAGACTGGTGATGAGCGGTGTCCTTCAGGGGTCCATATTGGGACCAGTACTCTTTAATATCTTCATCAATTACATGGACAGTGGGATCGAGTGCACCCTCAGCAAGTTTGCAGATGACACCAAGCTGAGTGGTGCATTTGACATGCCTGAGGGACGAGGGACTTGGACAAGCTCAAGGAATGGGCCCATGTGAACCTCATGAGGTTCAACAAAGCCAAGTGCAGGGTCCTGCAATGGGTGAGGGCAACCCCACTATCAATACAGGCTGGGAGATGAAGGGATTGAGAGCAGCCCTGCCAAGAAGGACTTGGCGGTAATGGTAGATGAAAAGCTGGACATGAGCCAGCAATGTGCACTTGCAGCCCAGAAGGCCAACCATCTCCTGGGCTGCATCCAAAGCAGTGTGTCTAGCAGATTGAGGGAGGTGATTCTGCCCTTCTACTCCACTCTGGTGAGATCCCACCTGGAGTACTGTGTCTGGCTCTGGAGCTCTCAGCACAGGAAAGACATGGACCTGTTGGAGGGGGTCCAGAGGAGGGCCACAAAAATGATCAGAGGGATGGAACACCTCTCCTGTCAGGACAAGCCAAGAGAGTTGGGGTTGTTCAGCCTGGAGAAGAGAAGGCTCTGGGTAGACCTTATTGCAGCCTTCCAGTATATAAAGGGTGCCTATAAGAAAGATGAGGACATACTTTTTAGCAGGGCCTGTGATAGGACAAGATTTAGACTAGATATAAAGATGAGATTTTTTACAATGAGGTTGGTGAAACAGTGGCACGGGTTGCCCAGAGAGGTGCTAGATGCTCCATCCTTAGAATCGTTCCAGGTCAGGTTGGACGGGTCTCTGAGCAACCTGATCTAGTTGGAGATGTCCCTGCTTATTGCAGAGGGCTTGGACTAGATGACCTTTAATGGTTCTTTCCAACCTGAACTATTCTATGGTTGTATGTGGGGAGCCCAGAGGATCTTGGGCTAGCTCCTGGATAAATTTAGTTTCTAAGGCCATCTACATATATATAGAGTCAACTAGCAGCACCCATCCTGATCTGTAGAGAAAAAACATGGTCAAACATCTGTGCCATCTCTTTTCAAGTGCTGCATGTTTTCAGTTCATGTTGATCTGTGGCTAGTTGTGTGCATGAGCATGCCTACCTATGTGGGGGGGATATATGTTCAGCTGCACAGAATTATGTTATTGTTAAAACCTTTCCACTCATAATACAGACTGTAATAGCAATAAGTGGTAGTGAAGAGTAACTGGAGATATGGTGGGGGTGGGGAGAAACAAGTATGGATTAGCACTATTATTAAGTGTAAGCGAATGAAATAGTGAGTATATGTGTGTTGAATGACAGTAAACCTCCCGATATTGGCTTGTTTTAAGTGACAGTGATACAACACTATCCACTGTAGAAAGTCTTCAGTTCAGTTATAATGTTCTCAAAAAACAGGAAGCTTGCATTGGTCCTTTTTTTTCCCTACTAATGTTTGTTTATTTCTCATGCTTCTAGAACATTCTCAGTTATTTCAGTCAGTTTACAAAAGGGAATTTATCAGTGTAAAACTTGATCTTCCAGATGAATTTAGCCAGGTGGTTCATGTGTGAGGTCGGTGATTGACATTTTTTATTTCCTTGCTTAGTTACATCTCTTGTTTCAGGAATGTTTATGTGCTTGTCCTGACTCGTGTCAGAACAGAATCATTCTTATTTTCTAGCTCCTTTCAAGTGCTAGAGCACTTTTGGATATGTAATAGTCTTGTGCCATGGTAAAGATGCAAGTGGAATGGTAAATCTGTTTCTAGACCATTTCTACACCTCAAACTTATGTTCATGGTTAGTGAAAGAAACAGATGTTAAAATTTCTGGAGCAGGAAACTGAGAAAGTAGATGTTGTTTTCAGGTGTCTAAAAACCCCACTATAATGTTAACCTATTTTTTTTCAATTTTTCTGTTTTTTACAGCTTTAGTTATATCTTCCCTCAAAGTCTACATAAAATGAACCGCATTCTAGTGAGGGTACCCATACTGTGAAGTAAAATTTTGGTTTCAGTGAATGTTTATACTAACAGATGACAAGAGAAGTTAGTACCCGAAGAAACTGTCCAGTGTGGCCAATAGATGTTACAGCAATGCCTCACTTGAACTTTGTTTTCTCTCTGTGTGAATGAAGCTCACATGAAAGACAATTGGGTTGCATCAACAATGAGTAGATTAGAAAGAGGAAACAGGTTTATTTCCCTATTCTGTAACCTTTAAAGTATCTGACTTACTGTGAGCTAGTGTGCTGTTGAGCAGGAACTCTAAAGAACAAGGAGTTGAAGCCCCAGAACTGAATGGCCACTGCCACTATTTCTCCTCAAAAAAAATAACAAATAGTTTTTTGAAGTGTTCCGAACTGTACTCACAGTTCTGCACAAAAAGCAATGCAGAAATGCTTTCTGAGTTGCTACAGATAACAGATGGTGTGAAAGAAGTCTGTCACAGATAATATTCATCTGCCAAATCTCTTCTTATAAAAGGATTGAATAAATATCTAGTGCAGATGATATTTTATGAAACAGATAATCTCTCCAAAATATAAATTTTTTTAGAGCTTTCTCTTTCTTGTAAGTATATAAATGTAAACAAAGCAAGAAAAAAGATTTTGACTGTTTTATGTAGAGTGACAGTGTTGTCCCAAATATGGATTCTTCCACCCAGTGTGCAGAGAGCGGAAGAACACAGAGACCAGATATTTGTTTTTATTTCACATCTGCAGAGTTGGGTGCTAGGTCCACAAAGAAAATATTTAAACATTTTGAGCAACAGTTATCAGTATTTTTTGCAAGTTGGTTCAGTCACCCTTGTTCCTATTGGTTCTTGCAAGCTTCATCTCCACTTAAAGTCACAACATCCTTCTTTTTTGCTGCACATGCTCAGTGAGGAAGGGGCTTCTGTGAGTGAAGCTTCTGTACTTGTGAACCCCAAGGGTGGGTTTCTATTATGCCAATTATGTTAATTATATGTTAATTAGGATAGTACAGTCAAAGTTCAGTAGTTGCATTCCCTTTGTGGTTATCTTGTTCCCTCCCTCAAAGTTTTGCCTTGTTAACTCCTCACAGAGACTAAACAATACCCCCAGCTTCATTACTCGCATACCTTCAACAACAGTGTAAGCTCTTTTTTTTAAGGATTTTAAAACATTTCTTTAAATTCAGAGGAAAACATGATGTGGATTTAGATGAAACATTGCAACCTTTGAGTTCCATATGGTTCCTTTCATTACTGACCACGTCATTGTGTCTCGGAGAACATTGTTTGGGTGTTTTTTTCATTACTAGATTCTTATTAGCTTCAATACTTTTTAATGGAGTGAAGAAGCTCATCAGGACAAGCAGATTTCTCCAACTGGAGAACCATGGTGGCTGCCATGGTTCATGGCATATAGTGTTTGATTAGGCTTAGGTTAGTTTTGGTTTGGGGTTTTTTTGTTTGGTTTTGGTTGGTTTGTTCCACGGCCCCACCAATAGAAGAAGGTTAATTTGGGCACAGACTGTTAATAGCAATTAGTCACCTAATTCTCTTCTGTCTTATTGGTTCAGAATTGTCATTCTGATTGCTGTGATCAAGGTCTATATTGTGGTGAGAACGATAGGTCCATATACTCCAAGCAAAACTCTTTCTTTGGAAGAGAGCCTGGACTGACTGAGGTTAGTCACTGAGGGGAGCTGCTCCGCAGCCAGTCAGACCCACAGTGGAGTGGAGATCTCAGCACACAGGGGGTTTCTTGAGGCAGGGGAACACCAGGGCAGCAAGAGACCTGCCAGGAGCCATCAGCTCTTGTGGGAGGTGCTGATGAGGCCTGGGCCTTGCCAAAGCAACAGTGGTCCACACTCATGCCTATAAAAAGCAACCCGGGGAGCACCAGCGACCAGGAGCACCGCAACATGTGGTGTGTCAGCCAGGGTGTGGTGCGGCAGTTCACGTGGAAGAGCACGCAAGGAGGGCATAGTGGCCCCACCAGCTCAAGAGGTGCATAGAATTGCTGGTCATCACCCTCTCAGGAGGAGCTTAGCTATGTTAACCCCCTGGTGAAAACCCATGTCCTCTGCACTTGCCAGAATGGATGTGGCAACCCAGACGGAGCTACAGGTCTCAGGCTGCAGGGAGTGCCAGAGCCTCTCACCAGTAATGAGTGGCAGCAGTGAGTGAGGTGTGACCAGGTGGATGATCTGCTCAGTGTGGTGGCAGAGCTACAAGAGGAGGTAGAAAGGAAAAGGAGCATCAGGGAGTCTGAGGATGAACTCAGGGAGGGCAGAGCATGGTTCCATGAGACTGGAACAGCCACCAGGGGAGGGGAAAAAAACCAAACAAACCAAACCAAAGAAACACAAAAAACAAAACCAAAAACCAAGATCAAGGGGATCTTGTATTCTCCCCCTGCCAGGCTGAAGGCCATAGCTTAAAGGAAAGGAGCAAATGGAGGCAAATCAATGCTTGGGTTGGCAGGTGATCCCCCTCCTTGCACACCTCCCCTCCCCAGGTGCCTCTGTAAAACAGGTATGAGGCTCTGGATGTGGAAGGACAGACCATGGATGAAGTGGACAAAAGTCCAGCTACACCAGAGGTGCTGCCAAGGTCAGAAAGGCCTACTCCCTGCATCATGACCACAAGGGAGAAAAGATGGGTTATAGTTGTAGGTGATTGCCTTCTGAGGGGAACTGAAAGTCCAATATGCTGGACAGACCCTTCTTTTAGGGAAGTCTGCTGCTTCTCTGGGGCATGGGTTAAGGACATCATTAGGAAACTTCCTAGCCTGGTGTGGCTATTACCCACTTGGACTATTACCCACTACTGCTCTTCCATGTGGGTGGAGACAAAGCTGCAACTCATAGTCCAAGAGCAATCAAAAGAGACTTCAGGGCCTTGGGATGGTTGGCAAGGGAATCTGGAGCACAGGTTATTTTTTCCTCCCTCTGTCCAGCTGCAAGCAGTGACATGGGAAGAAACAGATGGGCCCCATCTATTAATGTATGGCTCTGTGACTGGTGTCACTGCCACAATTTCGGGGTTCTTTTTTGGTAATGGGACGGCCTACATGGCACCTGGCTTGCTGGCATCAGATAGAATTAACCGTTCTCAAAGAGGGAAGAGATCTAGTTGAAGTTGATCTAGTTGAAGAAGTCCCTGTTCAGTGCAGAGGGGTTGGACTAGATGACCTTTAAAGGTCCCTTCTAACCCAAACTATTCTATGATTCAGTAACTCTCAGCAGTTATCTAGTGTGTCACTCTCCGTTGTTTCTACCATATCTGTCTCTTGAATGATAATTAGGTTTCCTCAAATAGTGTAATCACAATTTCACAGCTTTGGTTTTGTTTTCTTTTCGTTTTTCTTTTTTTTTTTTTGTTTAACTTGGTAGATGGGCTTTGCTCAATTTACAAACTTAGTATCAATATTTTTTAATTATTATTATTTATTTAATGCCAAAACATAGGGACTAAGCAAATCCCAGGTTCTGTACTGCTCCTGTCAGCAAGAAAAACTCAGATCTTGAGATTTTTTAACTTGAATCTGGGGCCAGAGGGAGTGTTGAATGCAGTCATAATATGGTTGACAAATTTTTAATATTGGATGACTAAAATGCCCATTGCCAACTCTGTTTAGCACAGTGAGCATTCTGTCCTGTTTAGCAA
The DNA here is from genome assembly GCF_000687285.1 of Phaethon lepturus. NCBI lineage: Eukaryota > Metazoa > Chordata > Aves > Phaethontiformes > Phaethontidae > Phaethon > Phaethon lepturus. The sequence continues at coordinate 5,848 of NW_010518494.1, forward strand.
ACTATGGTTTCATGGTGAAAAGACACATTTTAGTACTATTGAAGGACTCAGCTTTAAGATCAAACAGTCTTATTTTCTCTGTGCCCCACCCCACCCGCCGCCCACGTTTCCAAGTTTCCTGCTATGGAATTATCTGAAGCCAAGGGACAGGTCTTTCAGTACTGTCTTAGTACTTCTACTCTTCTCTGAAGTGAGGACTGCAAGTCTTTGAGATTGAATTTAATACTTGCTGCTCTTACTAGTTTGCAGTGATTTGTCTGAATCACCTGTTCTTATTTCTATCCAGATCACCAGGCTTATTCCAGTGTATTGTAGAACGGTGGACTCCCGTGCTTGTTTCTTGGCTAACTTCAACTTTAGGTCCAGCTGTCTATATATGGCTGAGCTTTGTGAAGGCAAAACTTCTAATGTTGCAGCTAGCACTTTAGTCTTATAGATACAAAAGGAAAAAGTATTTTTGTGTTAGGTTCTTAGCAAACTGAAAGATGTAATAATTTTGACAGGAAGCAGGAATATTCCTTTGATTTTAAATGAGGTGAAATGAGGGGACTGCTCTTTAATAATTACTCCACATCCGCAGTTAACGTGAAAATCATTTGGAGGCTCAAATGTCTAAAAATTAAGATTCCTTTTATCCAAAAGTTAACTGTAATATTTTGAAAAATAAGAAAATCCTAAATACAGTGTTTTCTCACATCTTGATGGAATATTTGATAGAAGCTTGTTTATCAAATTTACCTCGTGGATCACTGTGTCATTGGCAGTCCCAACAGAGCATAACTGGCACTAAGGAAATAAACAGATACTTACAACTAGTAATAGCACTGCCAAAATCTGATCCTGCTAGCCCAGCTGGTTGCTGTAGATAGTACAGCATACGTTCCAAAAAGCTACAGAAGCAAAAGGTGTGAAAAGCTTTTTACAGTTCTGGTTTGCATATTGTACAAAGAGTAACTGCAGGACATGATTAGTGAAAAGGAACTACCTGTTCTTGAAAGAGCAATCACTTTCCCACAAGAGTCAGAAAGCTGTATCACGGGCATGTCATGCATTATCAGTTTTTTAAAACCCTTGCAGTGAAATTATCTTAATGTTCTTATTCTGTGGGGGTTTTTATATGTCTTGCTATGGTCTGTGCATTCAAATGTCCTCTCTTATGAGGTGGATGACAAAATACATCTTTTAAATTCTGGGCTAAATTTTAATGCTCTTGAAGGTTAAAATCACATCTTTGTGCCTAAAGCAGCCACATCTTAGATTGTCCCTTATTCTGGTTTCAGCCAAGGTAGAGTTAATTTTCTTCACAGAAGCCAGTGTGAGGCTGTGTTTTGAATTTGGGATGAGAAACTGTTGATAACGTGCTGATGTTTTGAGCTGTTGCTAAGTAGCCAAGGACAGTCCAGCTTCTCGTGCTGGGCTGCCAGCGAGCAGGCTGGGGGTGCCCGGGGAGCTGGGAGGGGACACAGCCAGGACAGCTGACCCAGGCTGGCCAGAGGGGTATTCCATACCATACGACGTCATGCTCAGTATATAAAGCTGGGATGAAGAAGGAGGAAAGGGTGGAGGGACGTTCGGAGTGATGGCGTCTGTCTTCCCAAGACACCATTACGCGTGCTGGAGCCCTGCTTCCCTGGAGATGGCTGAACCCCTGCCTGCCCGTGGGGAGTGGTGAATGGATTCCTTGTTTTGCTCTGCTTGTGTGCGCGGCTTTTGCTTTACCTATTGAACTGTCTTTATTTCAACCCATGAATTTCCTCACTTTTACTCTTCTGATTCTCTCCCCCATCCCACCGTGGGGGAGTGAGCGAGTGGTTGCGTGGGTCTTACTTGCTGGCTGGGGCTAAACCACGACACACTTTAACTGAAGCCTCCTATAATTTTTCATTGCAGGTTTCTGTTTTATGTAGATACAGGTAGTGGATAGGTAGGCTGTGTTGCTCCATGTTTGTCCCTTGAGTGTCCTCCCTCACACTTTCCAGAGTTCTGTACTTTTTGTTTTGTTTTTCCAGATTTAAGAGCCAGTTTTGGTATTGAGTTGATGAGCTTCATTAGTACTTCCACTGAAGCCAGTGGAACTTCTTATTAAGTAAAATAGTTCTTCTCTAATGAAAAAGATTAGAATTTGACCCCATGGGAGCAAAACCAAACAGTAGTACCCTCAAATGTGGTAGGGTTTTTTGTGTGGGTTTTTTTTTTTTAATTACAATGTATGTTGTGTAAAAGGGAATACAGACTATTAAAAACAGATTTTTAACTTTTTTAAAAAAATAGTCCAAGTCACTTTAATATTTCATTGGCTAAACATACTTTGGTTGAGGGAGGACTGAGAAGTAGATATTTCCTAACTTCTTTTGAAGGATGGAGTAGGGAGGATGTACAGAGCTATTTAAATTATTCAAACTTCTAAATAAGATGCCGGCAATAGCTTAGTCATAACTTCTTGATCAATAACTGGAAAGGAGGAAGAAGGTCTCTGTCTTTCATTTAATATTTTACATTTCATCTGCATAGATATTGGTGAGATGAAGTGGAAATAATAAAAGCATAGAAACCTTCATCTAATCAAAGTATGTTGCTGTCATTTTTTATTAAAATCACAACTTCCAACGTGTTAGGGAAGTCTGTAAAACCAGCAGAACAACTCCCTAAGCCTTAGTCATTTAGTGGTTTGGGTTTTTTTTAGCATTAAGAAAACAGTGTTTATAGATAGATCCAGGGAAAATATGAATAAAAAAAAAGGATTATTTAAATGAACACCTATAAGGGAGCAAGGAAATGTGAAGTGTGTTATTACTTTTAATAGAGCACATCCATTCTTCAGTCAACACACAAAAGAATAATAACTTTTAGATGCAATGTGCCCTGGTGGCCAAGAGGGCCAATGGTATCCTGGGGTGCATTAGGAAGAGTGTGACCAGCAGGTCGAGAGAGGTTATCCTCCCCCTCTACTCTGTGCTGGTGAGGCCTCATCTGGAGTATTGTGTCCAGTTCTGGGCTCCCCAGTTCAAGAGAGACAGGGAGCTTTTGGAGAGAATCCAATGGAGGGCTATGAAGATGATTAAGGGATGGGAACATCTCTTGTATGAGGAAGGGCTGATACACCTGGGGCTGTTGAGTCTGGAGAAGAGAAGGCTGAGAGGGGACCTTATCAGTGTCTATAAATATCTGACAGGTGGCTGTCAGGAGGATGGAGCCAGTCTCTTTTTCAGTAGTGCCCAGTGATAGGACGAGGGGCAATGGGCACAAACTGCAGCACAGGAAGTTCCACCTCAACATGAGGAAAAACTTCTTTACTGTGAGGGTGACGGAGCACTGGCACAGGCTGCCCAGAGAGATTGTGGAGTCGTCTTCTCTGGAGACCTGCAAAACCCGACTGGATGTGTTCCTCTGCAGCCTGCCCTGGGTGATCCTGCCTTGGCAGGGGGGTTGGACTAGATGATCTTCAGAGGTCCCTTCCAACCCCTACCATTCTGTGATTCTTTACTCACAGTTGTAAAGCTGTGCCTTTTGAAAGGCTTTGGTATGGACAGTTTGGACCATGCAAGAACCTCTGAGATGTTGACTAGTTAGAATACTGCAAACCTCATTCATATTTCTCAAGGCCTGACTTTGAATTTTCCTTTTAGCCTTCTATCACTTATTCTATTTTTTTCTTTTAATGTTTTCTAGAGAAATAAAAACATGCCTGTGCTGTAGCTCTCCAGAAATGCAATATTGCAGTTTGTTTTTTTCTTTTTTTAAGCTCAGCAAGACTGCTGTAGGTTTGAAAGAGTGCAGTATTCTTACAAAAAGAGAAAATAGATTACAGTAATTTAAAGTCTTGGGAGTTGCCACTTCATGCATGTGGTGCTCTGAGGTTTGTCCCACCGAGCTTGTAAATTATATGCTTCAGTAGAGAGGATCCTCCAGAGAATGGTTTGCCTGGCTGTGGTGGGTTGGTTGTGGTCAGCAGCTAAGATCCCACCCAGTTGCTTCCTCCCTCCCTATCAGCAGAATGAGGGAGCCAATTGGAAGGGCAAAAGCAAGAAGATTCGGTGTTGAGATAACAACAGTTTAATAGGCGAAGTAAAAGTGTGCATACAAGTAAAGCAAAATAAGGAGTTTATTCACTACTTCCCATCAGTAGGCAGCTGTCCAGACACTTCTTGGCAGGGCCTCAGCATGCATAACCGTTACTTGGGAAGACAAATGTCATAATCGTATAAGTTCCTGCATCTTCTTCCTTTCCCTGAGATTTAATTGTTAAGCATGATGCCATATGATATGGAATTTATATGGTGTTGGTTAGCTTGGTTCAGCTGACCTGGTTGCATTTCCTGCCAACTTCTTCAGCACTTCCAGCCTACATGCTGGGGAGGTGTATGGGGTGGGGAGAGAGGGAAATAACCCTTGACACTGAGCATGTACTGCTTAGCAGCAACCAAAACACTGGTGTGTTTTCAATGCTGGTTTTGTCACAAATTCAAAACACAACATCATGCAGACTGCTATGAAGAAAACTAACTCCGTCCCAGCCAGACCCAGTACACTGTCCTGAGATCAGAATGCTCTGCTACTGCTAATTCATTCCTTATTTCTTGATCAGCTAATGCAGAGGTAGAGTGAGATAACGAGACACTTCCTAACAGTGATTCCTGAAACCTGAATTGATCTCTGAAGTTGAATGATTCCTGCCTTTAAAATCTTAAATTCCTAAGTTGAGCGTGCTGGGCCATGCAGTTGGTTAGGCAGGGTTAGGGCTAGGCTGTTGTGCTTTTCTCGTAAAAACGGTTGTTAAAACAGCATCAGTATCATAATATCTAGTATCTTTGGCCTAGGCTAATGAGGTTGTCATGTGAAATTGACTTGAAGCTTAAAAAAGCAAATAGAAAAAAAAACAACTTCAAAAGCATTGACTGGTTTTCCAGTATTTCTGGAAGGATACTGTGGAGTTAAGTATTTTGCCTGTAGAGAGGAAGATGAGCCTCAAAACAAGCTATACATATAACCACTCAGCTACCATCTTGTTATAGTGGAAAAGCTGATGTCTCAGCACATTGTCAAAGTGAAACACCAAAAAGTCTCCTGAGACTGCCGCTGAAGGTGATTACTTGTTTTAACTCATGTTTTTTGTTTGCTTGCTTTTACTATGTTATTAATTATTTGTTGTTATAAATAGAATGATCTCACCACAGTTAAGTAGAAGATTATATAAAAGCATTTATATAATGTGCTACTAAAATAATTTTAAGTGCTACTCATGGATTTTGAGTCTGCCTTCTAAATAATTTGATCTATTAATGCTGAAGAAAGAAATATTGTTGAATTTTTTTATTGACACCTGACTTCCCATTTTTAAATACATTTTCTCCTTTGTCATCTAACTTTCATCTTAGCTGAATCAATGAGTCAGATCTGTTAATGGTAGACTTCTTCCCAATATGAAAGAAATTATTCATATAGTTCCTACTATTCCGTTTTGGTTTTTAGGATGAGAATGCTGTGGGCCAAAATTGTTTGGAAAAAATAACCCCAAAAACTACAAGCACAAGCTCCTACGTGAATTTTCCACTGCATTACTGCTGCCACTAGTTTGTAACTCACTTTGGCTAAATACACCATTGAAATCTGAGTCAATCTCATTTCTGTATAATACACTACACAGTAAAGCAATACTAGTTGTTACAATTATTTTAATTGGCATCTCATTTACTATTTTGATTTTATGACATAGCTGTCTGTAAAAAGCTACTTCAGGTTTGTCATAAGTCAGATTAATTAGAGAGATTTCTGTATCTTTTTCAGTGAGCTTTATCTAGGGTTTTCAGGTCAGAGAGACACTTTGAATCCCTTTTTATTTTGAACATGCTGTCTAGACTTATTCAGAGTACGTAAGCACGTGTGTAAATATGAATGATCCTACCATACTTAAGTGAAGCATGTACTGAGACAGAAACTTCACCACAGATTCTGCAAAGTTCAGTAGTGTTTGAGAGGTAGGGCCTTCTCTGGTATGTCGTTAACATCAGTATTGGGTGTCAAAACAAATCCTCTGTACTTCCTTTTTTTAACTTTGTATCACTGCTGCCTTGTGTGTACAACAACTATTTTGAATCCATGTTTTCACATTTGATAAGCAGGAAAAATGTTCTCATTCAGTGGACTCAATAATATAATCTTCCTGTAGGTGCACCATGCTGTTGCATTAATCGGTGTGTTTACAGGAGATTTGTTATGATCTTACATGCCATTGAGCCATGGAGAAAATATTCATATCTCATTTGAAGATAGCACTGGTTTTTTTTTTTTCCTGAACTATTCATTGGTATTTTAGCAGATCTTTATTACAGATTTTAGAACAAAGAATTTGACATAGGCAATTCTTTTCATGTTATGTTCCACTGATGTAAAGGTACTGAATCTGGAGTTGATCATCAGTGCCTTAGTCATATTTTGAACTTCCACAGACAGCCTGAATATGCAAAAATGCACTTCAGATTTCTAAATCTCATTCAAGGAAAAGAAACCTAATAGTCATAAGCTTCCTGACAGCACAGTAGGTGTACCTGCACCACCAGCTTAATCTCCACAAAGAAACTAAGATTTAAGCAAGATATTTTCATAAACATGTAAGATACTTTTCTAAGTGTATTGACACTACAGCCTGTGGAGAACCCCATGCTGGAGCCGGTGGATATTCCCTGAAGGAACTGTGGCAGATTAATTGTGAAAGATTACAGCCCATAGGGAGGCCTCAAGATGGAGCACAGGAAAGCTGTGAGGAGGAAGGAGTAGCAGAGAGGAGCTGTTATGGACTGACCACAGCCTCCCATTCCCCATTCCTCTGTGCCACTCAAGGAGGAGGTACAGGAGTCAGCAATAAAGGAACGAAGTTGAGTCTGGGAAGGGGGGGGTGGGGATGCTGTTTTAGTTCTTGTCTTTGTTTCTCATCATCCAAATCTATTTTAATTGGCAATAAATTAAATTAATTTTCCCCAGGTCAAGTCTGTTTTGCCTGTGATGGTAACTGGTAAGTGATCTCCCTGTCTTTATCTTGACCATGAGCCTTTTCATCTTATTCCTTTCCTCTACACCCTCCACCATGCTCCCTGCCCTGCTGTTCTGTTGAGATTGAGAGAAATTTGTCTGGTGCTTCATTCAAAGCATGCAGGACTTAAATCCTGACCTACATCATCTAATGTGTTATGATAAATAGTAGTTCAAAAATTGGTTCCTTGCCATAAGGCTTGTTGTCAAACTTATGGCATGGATGACTCTGTAGGCTCAGCAGCTGTCTTAAGTGAACAGACCCAATGAGTGTGTTTGAGTCAATGCTGTACTTTGCATCCAGTTGGAATGCTGCTTGTTGCTACTTGTGACCCAAGTTTTCTCCTGCCCTCTTCAACCTCATCTTTCTTGCAGCTAAAGACTGCAGTTTTCATGTGAACACATGCTGGCACATGGATCCAGACATGTTCTACATCTTCTCTAGGCTGAACAAAACCCATGCTCCTACTTAGTATCCAGACCTGACAATCTATGTGATCCTTCTTTGAATTCTCTTCAGTTAGTCACCATTTTTATTGTACTGGAGGCCCACAAATAAACACTATTGCAGATACAGTTTAGGAAGTCCTGAACAGAGGAAAATAGTATTTCCCTCAACTTGCTATCCATGGTCTTGTTCATGCTGCCCTTTGTACGGTTAATCTTTTTTGCGAAGGATAAGAGAGTTATTCATGTTTGACAGGCCATTGGGACAAGAAGTTGTTTTCTGGAATGCTGCTGACTAGGTGATTTGTTCCCAGTTTATACTAATGCATGTGGTTATTCTGATCTCAGGTGCGGGTGTTTGCCTTTCAACTTCATGAGGTGGTTCTTAGTTCGTTTCTCCAGCTTGAGTTCTTTCTGAAATGCTGCTCTCCCCTCCACTCTACCGACTGCTCCCACTAATGCATGTGGTTATTCTGATCCCAGGTGCGGGTGTTCGCCTTTCAACTTCATGAGGTGGTTCTTGGTTCGTTTCTCCAGCTTGAGTTCTTTCTGAAGAGCTGCTCTCCCCTCCACTCTACCGACTGCTCCCCTAATTTGATACCATCTACAAACCTAATGAGGCTTATATCATCCTTTTGGCTAGGTCACTGATACAGGAATTAAACTGTATCTGTCCCATTATTGACCCTGAGGAAAACCTGATTGTCATTTTGACTAAGTCACTCGCTGACTGTTGGTCCAGCAAGCTGTTCCTCTGCTTTGTAGCCCATCCATCCAGCCTGTATTTCCATGATGTGGATGTGAAGCTGCTGTGGGACAGCAGCCTTGCTGAAGTTAAGGTAAGCAACATCCACTATTCTCTTCCTATGCACAGCATCAGGCCTGTCATCATAGACAGCAAAAAAGGTAGGCAGGCACAGGGTTTGTGTTTGGTAAGTCTGTGCAGGCTGTTTCCCATTGCCTCCTTATACTTTGTGTGCCTCGAAGTGGCTTGCCAGGAGGTTTTGCTTGCACATGTTCAAAAAACATGTAGATGTGGCACTTTGGGACATGGCCTAGTGGATGTGGTGGTGTCAGATTGACAGTTGGACTTGATGATCTTAGAGGTCTTTTAGAGCCTTAATGATTCTGTGATTCTATGACTTTCCTCCTGGGGACTGACGTGCATTTCACTGGCCTGTAGTTTGCTGGTGATTCTTCCTTCTCCTTTCTGAAGATGGGCAAGGCGCTTGTTTCCAGTCATTGAAGATGATGTTGTGAACGGGGCAGCCTTTCAGACATGGCATCAGCCAGCTGTGTTGGCATCGTCAGGTGTATCCTGGGCAGTAAGTATGTGTCAGTTCCTCTCTGCTGTGGGTTTAACCTGCCTCCCTGAAACTCTCCACTAGGTGTGGAGGCGAGAGAGCAGAGCTGGTCCATGACAACTGAGGCAAGGAAGGTTCTGACTGCCCACCTGTGCCTTTGTGTTCTTCATCACTGGGCTACCCACCCTGTTCTGCTGCAGGCCTGTTTTTTCTCTAGTCTCCTTGGCGGCTCACATGCCTGAGGAAGCCCTTTTTGTTGCCAGCTTTGTTTTCCATTTTCAAGTTGAGCCAAGCTGTGCCTTGTTAACTCCACCTTGGTGAGTTAGAGCAGTGGTGCTGTGTTTCCTCATTGGAGCCCACCTCTAGAGCTTCTGTTTTGTGCTTGAGCACTGTTGCTAATTCCTGTGCAGCCTGGGAAATCATGCTGTGGTTTCCTGTTTTCTTGCACCCAGGGGTAGGTCAGTTGGTGTGCTTTGAAGAGGTCCTTCTTGAAGGCTGACCAGCTCCTCAGGGCTTCTTTGGGACAGAGCGCACAGAATCCAACCTTCCAGTCCCTGAGCAGGCTGAAGTGTGCTTTCTTGAAGCCCAAAGTCTGTCTCCTGCTGCTGACCTTCCTTGCTCCTCTCTGGGTCTTAACCTGTACCACCTCCTGGTCCTTGCAGACAGGTGGTGAGTAGCTCCTGGTTGTGGGGCACTTCCTATCTGCCAAGTGGATGTAGAACAGAGCAAGTGGGTAGCAGTGGCTAACTGGATACGTGTTCTTGTTGACTCCAGTCAATGAGTTAGGTCACCATAAACATCAATTATTCAGTGGTTTTGATTTATTGCGCAGTATGTTCCTTTGTAAATGGCCCAAGCTGTCACTGATTGTAAAAACATACAACAGCAGAAACTCTGTGTGTGTCTGTATAGAAGTTATAACACTTGTATATTTCAAAGTAGTAACATGAATTATTTTTATTTGACTGTTATGGAAATATTAGAGCAATGATGAGATCTCCCCCCCCGCCCCTTCAGTTGTGCTTGTTATTCCAAGAATCTTCTGGGCAAAGTGACTTGTGGCACTGTAGTTAAAATAAACACAAGTGGTGGGGAGAAATCATGCTGCTTTCACTTCTCTTGACAGTTTCATCTGCACCTGAGTATTGAACTTTCAGAAAATTTCATTTCTACAGTTCTGGACTCTATTTTTTGTGTTAGTCTTTGATAGCCTTACACATTTTTTTAATAAAATCAGTTTTCCTAAAGTTGTTTTTGTATAAGGAGTTAGAGTAGGTGTGGGGTTGGATTTGGTTTGGGGTTTGTGGGTTTTTTTGTTTTGTTTTTCAACTTAAATGAAAGAGAATGTCCTTGCCTTGAGAGAAAATAAAAATCATAAAACTAGGCATGGTTAGAAGATTCAGTTATCTGGGTAAGGGAAGAACAGAACTTAACAGTGTCAGATAAGTATAACCCATGTAGTTTATGTAGAGGGATTACGTGTGCCATCCTCCAGGTGTCTTGCCTAATAATTGCTAGTGTTCTTACAAAGAGAGAAAACAGGAGCTACAGAAAGCTAGAATCTTGTTTAATAGCTATGCCGTTCATTGAGAGACACACTGGAGCTAAAAAAGGAACAGTTGAAGAAATTTAGCGAAATAAAAATCAGACTAAAAATAACACTGGCTTACACTATGTACTAGTGATACAATTCAGTTAAGACATTTTTGATGATACAACCTTTAATATCTGTTTAAGGTATTCCAATCCATTAGCACTTTCTACTAGAATTCTGTCAAATGAGACCCAAACTGCTTCCTACTTCTCCTTGTGTTAGTCCTTGTGCATATATGAAAACACTGAAACATATTAAGTGCAGCATTACTTTTCTGATGCCAAGCTTGTATTTTTTTCTTGGCAATTTCTACATTATTGATTATTTGTTTTTAAAGTAGCTTTTGGATTGTGAGAGATCAAATCAAATTTTCTGCAAAGAGTATAAAATGTGTGGTTTCTTTGAGAAGAGAATTTTCTGGCACATGAGAGTTATCAGATTGGTGATAACAAGCGTGCTTTGATGGTACTGTTGTAGCGTGGTCACCCCTGGCTCTGGACAGAGTTGTAAACTAGGAGACATTGCTAAATAGTGTCAGTCTCAAACCTTGCTTTTTCTTGTTCTTATATCGCCAGCTATGGGTTGTAAGGTACAAATGAGAATACATTGCCTGCATAATGGGTAACTTTTGTGGTTCTGTGTGGTATCACCCTTGCAACACCATTGTTGCTGTGAAAAGTTAATATTGCCTCTGTTTCCTTTCATTTCCCATCCTTGTGGTATCTTGTAACTCTACTGTGCCTCTGGCGAAGATGAAGATACTGTCCTCTTCCTGCATTCCAGGACTTGACACACAAGCGTGTGACCTTAAGATCAGGCATAGTCAGGAATTTCATTCTATTACAGCATCAGAGCCCAGCATTTTACCTGACAACTCTAAAGAGCAGTCTTACAGGTTAGCACCAGATATCCATCTAACATGGATCTTCCTTCCCCTGCCCAGTGGCTGCAACAGGATCCCAACTTAAACAATAGTTTGAAGCAGATCTACCTAGACCTGCAGTGGGCTCCCAAAGAAGACTGAAAAACTTTTAAACTCAGTTTTTATGCAAATAGAAACTGGAATATTTCTTTTTGCTTGTTTGTTTGCTAATGAAAACTCAAACTGTGGAAGATAAACTTTAAAAGCAAGTCTTTTAAAACGCAAGCCTGCCCAAGCTGCCATGCAGGCAGGTACTTTGTTTAGTTCCTCTTTCATTCTATGAAGTTATCTTCTGATGAGTCTTTGCAGCCTGTGGTGTGCACCTTGCTGTAGTCCCACAGTCTGAGTGGACTTAGTCTCCCACTTCCTCGATGTGAATCTTCAGCAGAGGTTATACTAACATTTGGCCATAGGAAGCAATGCGTCTTGCACCTATCAGCTAATGAATTTGGAAAGTCATGTTTCTGATAGAAAATGAAAATTAATTGCTGAATTTTCATAAACACTAATTTTATAATATTTTCATTAGAACTTGTGGTCAAAATTCAAATACGTTTAGGCTTCTAAAAACAGCAATTGAGGCAAAATATAGAGCAACTCCCACTTTCTGTTTGGACAAAGTGGCAAAATTTGAAGCTCTGTATAGTTCAGGTTGGTCACAGGAAAGATGCATGTTATATAATAGGCTAGGACTCATCTCTTTGGCTTCCTGTATTTAGCTGCCCTGTGGGAGATGAAGATAGTACAGCACTATGTAGGGTTAATCTGCTTTTCCTTACCAAAGTGGAATGTTTTAAAATAGACATGAGTTACACCTGTTCTGCTTAGTAACGTGTTTCCCCTTTTTGTTGATGATACCAGCATGGAGTTGGCCGGGGGGCGGGAATCGCTGCTCGGGGACGGGCTGTCGATCGCCGGGTAGTGAGCAATTGCTGTATTGGGCATCACTTGTTCTTGTACGTTCCTTTGTTGGTATTATTGTTGTTGTTTCCTTCTTTCTTTCTGGAGGAGTTGAGACTAGTTACAAAGAATTCAGACAGCTGAACTGTAATTAAAGGAAAGTATGGATGTGTCCTCTAAATCTCATTCTATATCACTAATCTAATACCCTGCCAGACATTACTTTTTTTTTTTTAGGGTGGGGGGGGCTGTGAAAACCAACATCTACAATATTGAGCTGTAGGAAACAATGCTTTTAATTTCTCCAGTAGTAGGAAACAAAATGTTAAACGTTGTAGATTATTATAAGAATTCTCATGAAGAAAGGTGGCCTGTGTAAATTGACCTTTGCTCTAGTGTCTGAGGAAGCTGTTTAATAAATTGGCAGATAAGGTGACCGCTATCACTTAAACTTTTTGCGCGTGCAAAGAGTCAAGAAGGATGATCCAAAATTTATGAAACATCTGTTTTAGTAACAGAAAGACTGAGGCACAGAGCTGATTTTAACAGCTGTTTGATGCGTAGTGAAAATTAACTAAAAATTGTTATTTCTTATTCTTGTGCCCAACAAATCCCTCGAGACCGACA
>NW_010518495.1:0-561 GCF_000687285.1 Phaethon lepturus
GCAAACAGCCACTAGGACTGATTGTGCAGTTAGGAAATATGGCGGACAGTTTGAAAGTGTTGGAATAGGTTTTTCTCTCCTACCAACCCAGAAAAACAGTGGTTACCAGACATGAATTATTTGCACAACTCATTATTAAGGGAAGACAAAGAATTGTAGAGATATCTGGGTTAGAACCTGTAATAATTTATGTTCCTCTATCTCAAATGTACTTAGATTGGTTGTTGGCCAGTTCTCTGGAGTTTCAGATCGCAATCTCGGACTTTTTGGGATGCGTTACAAATAGCTATCTGTCAGATAGATTGTTATCACTGTTGGCTAGTCAACAGTTTGAAGAAATGCCCATGCGATCGGAGACCCCAGTGAACGTGGTGACAGTCTTTACCGACGCAGGACGCAAATCCCGTAGAGCGGCTGTCACTTGGCAAGAAAATGATGAATGGAAACATCAACTGTTACCTGGGGTGCTTGCAGATTCTTTACAAACTATGGAACTTCGAGCAGTTCTTTGCGTATTCGAAAAATGGTCTCAAGAGGCTGTTAATGTTGTGTCTGCTGCAC
>NW_010518495.1:587-860 GCF_000687285.1 Phaethon lepturus
TATGTGGTGGGCACGGTACAGCGACTTGAACATGGCATGGTTAAAGCAGTCAAAAATCCGGTATTATATTCCTTATTGCTGCAGCTGTTGAGATATTTAAACCAACGACAGCAACCATATTTTATTATGCACGTTCGTAGCCATCAACAGTGTGGGGGCTTAGCCATAGGAAATGCCCACGCTGATCACCTCGTAGCTCCAGCCTGCACCGCACCTGCGGTAAGAACATTTGAACAAGCTAAGCTATCACATGACTTTTTCCATCAGTCAGCA
>NW_010518496.1:0-25575 GCF_000687285.1 Phaethon lepturus
TCGGAGCCCGCCGCGACTCCCCTCCGCCCCGCCCCGCAGCGCCGTTGGCGGTCACCGCTGCTCCCTGCCGGAGTTGTCCTCGTCGCCGATAGCGAGGACGGTGGGGCCGTGTCCCGCCGCCGCTGTGTCGCGTAGGCCGCCTTAGACCCGCGGGAAGGTCTGAAGCAGGAGCCTGCGCGGCGGGAAACGGGAAGACATGGCGCGCGGGGTGGGGTGAGCTTCACATTTGAAGGGGCGTAGACCGCTTAAAAATCACTGTCGCAAGTTTACAAGTTTAAAAGACGCAGTGACTTTTTTTGACGTTGTGTTCGCTTCAGTTGTCGGTGGCGATCCGTATTTGTTACATTTAAAAAATTTCATCGGTTCAGCTCCGTTTTGCTTGTTTATGTATTGGTTGTTCACCAAATACAGCAAAAGTGGAGGAAGGAAAAATCCAGTTGCATTGTAGGCCTCCTGGCACACGCGATGAAGCAGAAAAAACTGAAACACACTTATTTGATTGGGGTTAAATTTGAAGTTGATAGTATACCTCTGAGACCTCGCTTACACAGAATCACAGTGGCTTTGTCTGCGCTGGTAGTCAGGGCAATAACCTGCTTTTCTTTCCAACTGAACAAGTGTGCATTTCCATATGTTCCTCCTTAAGGTCAAAGTCTCACTAGGTGTAAACCAGACCTACATTTGATATGTGTGTCAATCCCGTGGTGTCCTTGTAGCATAGATTACAAGGCTTGCCTTCTACCAGCCAGCATGTTTGAGTTTTTCTTGCTAGGATCTTGACATCGGTACTTTGTGTTTGTGAAGGATTGGCTTAAAGCTGGAACACGCCTTGCATGTTTTCAGCTGAGGGAGTAGGAGCATTGCATTCACATTGTTAATTATAAGGGACAGTTTGTTCTCTTGTTCTTTGCATTGTTAACAATTTTAGTCCTTCTTATTTCTGAAATTATTAATTGGCTTTATGATTAGTGGTGAGCAACACAGTGCCAGATGGAGGCTGGTGAGAGAGGGAGTGGCTACTGAACAAAAGTTCTGCCTAGAACTGCTTCATTGTCAAGTAAATCAACTGTTAACGCATCTGTGTTTTAAGTGAGAGATGGCCTTGTTAGAGTATCAGGGTCTTGATGTGCCTTTCAACTTGTGAACTACCTTTCAACTGTTTTCTTTTTTTCTTTCTGTTTTTTTTTCCCCTTAATGTTTTTAAACAGGTTATGTTTAGAAGAGAGAAAGTTTCTACCGTGTACTTCTGTGGTGTCCAAGCAGCTCATCTATTGATACTTCCTTTGTAACTCCATGGTTAAACAGCTTCTGAGAGCATCGGTTTGGTTACCACATCCAGAGGTCACTTGTAAGAAAATGTGGACTGCTAAAAGTCTTTGTAGTGCTCAAATACTGTTCCTTCGGTTGAACAAAGGCAGATTGTGTAGTTGCATGTTTCCAAAAACTGAGCAGTTCTGGACTGGAATTCTAGACTATTGC
Source organism: Phaethon lepturus (assembly GCF_000687285.1). Lineage (NCBI taxonomy): Eukaryota > Metazoa > Chordata > Aves > Phaethontiformes > Phaethontidae > Phaethon > Phaethon lepturus. The sequence goes on from NW_010518496.1 coordinate 1,480, forward strand.
ACCATAAAAGCACTACATAACAGAGTTAAATTCCAGGTAAGTATTTTTGTGGTGCTGTAAGTATAAGTGATATACATCAATATGGTGATAATACAATTTCTTTTAGAATCTACAGAGCTAAGCTTTTGATCTTGCAGCCTTATTGATGAGTTGAAGATGCCTATTAAGTTAAAGGGGCAGGCAGCAAGAAGTTCCAGGAGAACCGGTGTTTCAGAATGAACATTTTGTGTCTGATAGTTCTAAGTTGGGGAGAAACATCATTTTTTTTCAAATTATACTTCAGGCAATACTGCATGATAACTAACAGGCGTATTAGTTAGAGTGACATCTGCTTAGTGAATAATAGGACCAGAGTTCTCTGGCAAACGTTTTAATAATGCAATATTGCATGAAAAAAGAGGGGGGGAAATCAATTTTTATCAGATTGGTAAGGTCTGTCGGTGACCAGACAATAGTGGGAAAGGACATAAAATTAAGGCTAATCTTGGACACTGGCAGTTCCAAATGGCAGTATTTTTCTCGACATCTAATTAAGTTCATCTTTAAAATATAAATTGCTGCATGCACTTTATAAACACTAGAACATTGTGGTTTCAGCTAATTTGGGGGGGGGGCTAAGCAATTCAGAAATTAATCTAGATGGTTTTGCAGCTATTTTGATTGACTTTATTAATCTGTTTAAGGATAAATAATGTTCACCTCATATTTGCCTCTTGTTTCTCTTTAAAATAGTAATATTTGACTGATTTTAGGTTTCTAAGGTAAATGATAAACGATTGGTAGTAGATACAAGAATGGCTACTAGTGCAGAGGGAACTAAAACAGCTGCTGGAAAAAGTCCAAGTGGAGTATGTGATGGAAGCCAACATTCATTAGAAGGTATTGAACCTTTTGCCACCCTCTTCTTCAGAAGTCAGCCTTCCCTGTCCTCTCTAGGCATCTTGTGTTAATGATCAAGATGGTCTAAACTCCTAATTTGAAAGTTTTGTATCATGTGTTGTGTTTATTTTTTAGTTTTATGGGCATTATACGCAATTTTTATAGTTTGCGAAGACTCATGTGATTTTCCTAAGTGTCTTAATGGCTGACTGGATTGTGTACTGATTATTTTGTATTATTATTTTAATTTTTTTTTCTTCAACTTCATCAAACTCTTAAAATGCTTATTCTGTGTGACTGGATAGATGCAAAACTTAGTTTTCTTATTCCCTTGCTAGCAACTGTGGTGACTTTTAAGTAGAGTACAGACTATTGGATGGGTTATTGTTTTGTGTGAGCCTTTTTTTGACTGGGAGAATCAATTTCTTGAATAGTCACTGAATGCTATGAATGGTCTGTGATGCTAGTGAACTTTTTTTTCCTGTTATAAATGTGAAAAAATGAACATTCCTGTGTGAGTGGTTATTTCTGCTTCAGGTAAATTAGTCGTTACAATTATGACCTTTATTTTAGCCAGGTTGCCCACCTAAACAATTCTTTCCATAACTTTGCTTGTTTTGTCATTCCTACCTAATAACTAATCCTGCAATGTGCTGTTACGCATCATACATTTTAGCTCCTGTGCTTCAGGGTGCTTGGTCATTCCCATTCTATGTATATTTAATTTTTGTTTGTAAAGGTTTTTTAGTCAGTTGCCTTGGGCATTTGCAGCTTTTGTTTACAAATGGGATGACAGGGAGGTAGTTATGACTGGTTAAGACACTAAGACTGTATACTCTTTATATGATTATATTGCTCAGGAAATAGCAATATGAGAAACTGTTGTGCTATTTCTTGTGTATGACAATTAGGAAGACAGTACCTATCCTGAAAAAGCTATACTGTAATATAATTCTGCTGTGCAGGCTTGTCTCCTTACATACGTTCTCTTGTAAGTTTGTATTACAAACAGATGAGAAACTGCTGAGTAAACAGGCCCCCTCCCCCACTTCCCCTCAGTATATTTTTTAATCACCAGTGAATTTTTTTTTTTAATCTACAGATGCAAGAATCTTTTGAATAGAACTCTTAGGTTTACGTTTACTCCTGAATGCTCCTGCACTACCTGTAAAATAATAAGTTTGAACAGCCCCAGTGTTCTTCCAGTTTCTTCTTGTACTTTTCTTATGCTTCTTTTTTTTCTTGTAGACAAAGGAAGCATACCTGTCCCCTTAGCCAGTGAAAATCTTTATATTTTGAAATTTGCCGATCATCTAAGATGGCAGCATTTTTGAAAAGCAGTGTCAAAAGCATTTGCTGTGTCCTATTTACCTCATATTGCTACAGCGTGTCAGCTGAAATGTACTTGTGCATCTTTTAAGGTTCACTGAAATTTTTTCTTAACACATGCCAATATGATAACTTTGAGTTAATAGATAATATCTTTAACCGTCAGAACTTACATTAAAGCCTTCTAAGAATACTTGATTTGAAGTCTTGTGGAACAAGTGTTTCCTACTATTTCTAAGATAACAGGATTTCTGCAAACAGCGGAAATGGAGAAAAAAGTGGTCTATGTCCAGATGTGACTCTGCTCCTATTTCTGGTACTCTGTAAGGAATTGGCAGGGAAAAGTCATACTGTAGACTTAATTGAGTTTCTCTGTATGTCCTCTTGGGAGTTGTTATAACCCTACTATTCTTTTTGATCAAAAGAGCAGTCATCTACCAGATCATCAAAGCAAAAGACATTTTTGAATCATACTGTCTCTGAAATACACCGTTCTAACTTGCAAATTAAGTGTTGCCATGACATATTTGCAAGAATCAAAAGAAATGGGAAAGCTTATATTCTTATAAAAGTGAGTATCTTGCTTTCCTATTTCTTGCTTTTTTGATTTTATGGGACATTCATCTAATGAATGCTTTCTTATCTTTTCCTTGTAATCAGAGATTCCTTTGCAAGGCAAAATGACATTGCTTATTTGCATCCATCAAGCAGACAGTTCCTTATAGAATAATGATTCTTACTCATCTGTATCATCTCTGTAGGTTAAGTGCTTTATTATGGATTTGTTGTAAAGAGGCCTTCAATTCAATGTACAGAACCTCCCCACAGGTAGATGCATAATGCTGAATGAAGATGTTAATGTTCTGTTGTTTCTTCTCTATAATGCTGATTATTTTACTGTAGTGATTTTTAATATTCTGAACAAATGAAAGAAGACCTGATTGTTACACCGGGCAACAGGTGTTGGCTATCACTTAGGAGCTAAACATTACATGATTTTTCAATTAACAAGTGGATAAAGCCCTGAGCAACCTGATTTGATCCGATAGCTGACCATGTTGGGCAAGAGACTTCCTGAATTATTCTGTGATTCAATGATTTTTTTTTCTCTCATTATTTACCCACTTGTAGGGTTGTTACATGTATATGCAGACCCCATTTCTCAGTCACGCAGCTATAGATGTATCCACTGGATCTGTCGTTTGAACCTGAATGTCACCTGCCAATGAACATTTGTACTGAAGTATTTTTAAATTTCGTGTGTATGTGACAGTACGTAATATAGACCTGGGAACTGACCCTAATTAATAAAAATGTAGTGATTTGACAACACAGACATGCTGCTGCTACTTTTGATTTTAAGTTCTCTTGGGGAATCTGTAAAACAGTGCTGTATTGCATGCCATACAAATCCAGTGGATCGAGTACTTCTGTTTTAAAAAAAAAAGTTATTTTTAATTGCTTTTTTTTTGGCTGCATTAATTTCATTTTTTTGGACTTGCAGTTAGTCTACTTTTAACAGTGTGAGACTAGCAGCATTCTTTAACAGTATGCCTTTACTTGAAATTTTAGTGTTCTTTTTTCTTTTTGCATGTTTGTGTCTCCCTGAATCCTTTTGTCAGTCAAGAGACTGATGTGATTAATAATCTCTGTCTAGGGTAGGGGAATGAAGAAGTTAGAGAAGTATGGGATCTAAGTGTTAAGAAATTAACTCTCATCAAAGAGTGAATGCCATGTATCAGAACAGTGGTTACTTACAATAACTGATAATTAGATAGGACTAAAGCTCATGTAAGAACATAAAACTTCCTCATGAAGCCTTGAGAAGAGGCATGGAAGCACTACATACTTTAGTCAGTATATTTTCAGTAGGTTTTCATCTGAGATTCGAATAACCTCTTCATTTCACAGAGTCTCCTTTTCTGTTCTTCTCACTTTAGAGAAAATGTACCAGCCAATTCTTCATACATTGAAGTGTAGTTGTCTTCTACATTTGTAGGGATTTTTTTTTTCTTTTTAAAAAAATCCTTTAATCTAAAATTTCTTGCTGTAACTATGCCTTAGGTACTTTCTTTAGTTTTCATCTTTTTTGATTTGTAAATGTCTAAATATTTTCCAGCCAGCAGAGATACCTTTTCGAATGCTTTTTAGATGAGCCTAGTAAAAGGTTTAGAAGATGTATATATACATTTACATAAGCATAGGTATGCTTGTTTTTATTTAAATAAGCTTATTACCTTACACTTGTGTTTCTTATATTTCAAAGGTGCCTTAGATGTTATTCTTGGGATTTGTGAACTCTTACTTTGCTTGTTTATTTTCTGATCAATCAATTATGTAAGCGTGATCCTTATTTCATACGAAGTTTCACGTTAGTAGTGCCTTAGAACCTGAAACCTCTTTTGGATAAAAATGGGAGTTCTTCCATGCTTGCTTTTTTTCCTACTTAATAATGCAGTTGCTTTAACTAACTTCATCTTTTTGTCAGTGGCCCATGATGCGAATGCATCTTTGCTCCTAATTTGTAGAAGGCAGGGAAGCAGCTGCAGCAGTTGGTTAAACTGCTGAGAGTTTAACTGGTCTGAAAGCAAGCACATCATGGGATCATACTTCAAAGTCTATTTTAGTATTTTTTTTCCGTCCTACTGAAAAACTTACTTCAAAGTAGAATTATGTTTGTTATTTTCCAGTAAAATCTTGAGTAAACTTTTTTTATCTTCTATGCAGTACAGTGATTTTTGTTTAAATTAAAAGATCCTTTCTTTTTAAAAGCAGTAATATGAATTATCATTTGCTTCATTGCAAATGCCTTTCTCTCATACTGTCCTCACCTTTCCTGCTCTTCTCATTTCCGAGCTGAAGAGGCAACTTAAACCAAAATATGTTGCTCTACATGTTTGCCTCTCTTCACCAGAACTGACACCGCAGTGTCTGTGGATGATTTCCAAAAGAAACATCTCATCATCTATGTCATTACAAACCATAAAAATCTAGTCCTGATATACTGATTGATTTCTTTTAGTCCCATTCATATTGATGCATACCCAAAAATACTAGGAGTTTATTTTTATTCAATACTAAGATAATCTGTATGATACCTTGTATGTCTGTACCATATAAGCTGTGGAATAGTTTCCTCTCATAATTGTAGTTATTTGCAGGAACAGAAGAGCTAATAAAATGTGTAGTGCTTTTTTTTTTTTTAAATAAACCACCCCTAAAGACCTAAACTTGTGCTTCCTGCTTGTGTGTTCTGTTAGATTTACATTCTATCCTTGATGCCTTCAGAGTGTGTGTGCGTGCGTGTTTTCATACATTTAGTGTTTGGTATTTTACTTTGGTGGGGTTTTTTATTTCATCTTATTTTAATAATAGCAACAATATGTTGTGTGTTTTTCTTTTTTAAGTAAGAATTTGTCTATTAATGATTACTAATAATACTAGTAAGCAAATGAGTTTCAAAGGTGAAGAAAAAAATTGCCTTCTTAGAGGGTTATCTTGGGTTCAAGGCTGTGTGTGTAAGGGGAGTAACCAGCAGTTTTATAAATAATTTGATTTTTACTGTAGGTGGCTAACAGTCTTTGCTCCCCAACAGCACTCGCTACTTTTATTTTGTATTTCTTTGACAAATTAGATTAAAATGTGCAGTTACATTGTGTATATATAGAGATATATAGCTATATATTTCTTGATTGAAAAAGGGATTTGTGGTAAGGAGTATTTTAGAGTTGCTTTCAATTTTGGGGATGCTAGACTAATTGCTACTTGTTTGATATATTTGGTAATCAAAAGTTTTTACTGTTCTTAAGTAAACTGTTTTTTGCTATATATATAAATATATATGTAGTATATTATGTGTTCCGTGCCAAAAAAATAGTTGTATATTATAAAATAAAACTAAGTGATCCTTTTTCTGACTCTGAAATTTTATTTCCACAGCAAAAATGAAACATATCAATCTGTCATTTGCAGCTTGTGGCTTTCTGGGTATTTACCACTTGGGGGCAGCAGCTGCTTTTTACAGGCATGGTAAGAAGTTACTGAAAGTTGTGAAAGCTTTTGCGGGAGCTTCTGCGGGATCGCTGGCTGCCACTGTCTTATTAGCAGTACCAGAAAATATAGAGGTAAATTAATAAACTCATAGGTATAGGACATGATCATTTTCAAAGGATATTTTTGATATAATCATCTACCATAACGCTTTTAAAAATATTTTGGTTCTTGTTTTTCTTCTTACTTCTTGTAAAGGAATAGGACTTGTGTATGTGTTTTCATTAACAAAATCTGTGACTTGTGGGCAGAAATGTTTATGGAGCAAGCATATCTATATGACAAAAGTCTGTCATATGAATTTTATATTTTAAGCTATGTAAATATAAATTTCATGTGTGTGAATGTGAGCTGTACACAACTAGACACACTTTAATGTACTGAAATGTATATGTGCTTAATCACTGTACGTTACAAAGTTGTTAATCGTTTTCTTGTCTAGAGGTAGGCTTTATTATGCAAATGCATAGCACCATCCTTTCTTCCTTTTGTGAAAGGAGGTGAAAATGGTAGATGGACTGTATCTTCATAAAGTCGAAGAACACCACATACTGGTTCAAATTTTTTCCTTGCTGTGTGCGCTCCATTAGACAGCACAAGACGTGACTTGTGCACCTCCTTTAGGCTCAGTACAGTTCCTGACTTAGCAGCAGTAACTCCACTGTATGCCAGGGAGGATTAACCCTCACAGAGTTCTGTTCTGCTCTGACATGCTGCATACGTGTATGTTTGGGTTTTTTCTCCAGAGATGCTACATTTTTCTCACCATGGATATGGTGTCTTGCAGAGACAGCAAAGTGATATTCAATGACTACTCTATTACAGGTTCTGTGGGAGAATATTGGCTTTTCTTTGTTTGCTTTTCCCATTAGGTTAAGGCTGTTTTGCCCTCCTGAAGTGCCTATAGTAACTTTGCCTTAAAATATGTAGAGGAGTAGGCCTTGCCAAAATCATAGAATCGTAGACTAGTTTGGGTTGGAAGGGACCTTTAAAGGTCATCTAGTTCAGCCCTCCAAAATGTTAGTATTTCTTCAATATTTTGAATTATAATAAACAGCCTTTTTGAAGGGGAGGGAGGGGGAAGGCTGTGATATTTTTGTTCTAAGTACACTTAAGTTTCAGTCCAGTGAACATGAAGTAGCTTTCTCTGGGCCTCGCTTGTTAGAACTTTCACTGCATTTGATTCAAAGAATAGTCACAGCCAATATTACACTTTGCTGTTTGTTTCTGCTGTGATATGAACTTAGCTTGCAGTGAGCTATACTTCTGTTGCTTTCAGCTGTAAGTTTTTCCCTGGCCTCTTTCCACCCCCACCTCCCCTAGGTGCATTCTATATATGATTTGGTATTAGGAAAATTCCACTCTGCTGTGAAGAGAACCTTACTTGTATTCTGTTCAGGTGTTACTCCTTTTCTGTACCCTCTCTAACTAACTAACTCAGTAGTTCAAGTTTACCTGGTATAATGCATACCTTTGACTTTAATTTCCTCTATGGTGAGCACAGCAGCTAGCCTTTTCTTAGACCAAAGAAATTTTTCTGCTTATTCTCGGCTCTGAGTATGAGAATTTGTTCCCAGCCTGGTTGTCGTGGTTTAGCTCCAGCCGGCAACTAAGCCCCATGCAGCTGCTCGCTCACGCCCCCACGATGGGATGAGGGAGAGAATCAGAAGAGTAAAAGTGAGGAAACTCATGGGCTGAGATAAAGACAGTTTAATAAGTAAAGCAAAAGCCGTGCACGCAAGCAAAGCAAAACAGGGAATTCATTCACTACTCCCCATGGGCAGGCAGGTGTTCAGCCATCTCCAGGGAAGCAGGGCTCCATCATGCGTAATGATTTCTTGGGAAGACAGATGCCGTAACTCTGAATGTCCGTCCACCCCTTCCTCCTTCGTTGTCCCAGCTTTATATACTGAGCATGACGTTATATGGTATGGAATAGCCCTTTGGCCAGCCTGGGTCAGCTGTCCCAGCTGTGTCCCCTCCCAACTTCCTGTGCACCCCAAGCCTTCTTGCTGGCAGGCCAGCAGGAGAAGCTGGGCTGTCCTTGACTGCTCAGCAACAGCTCAAAACATCAGCACGTTATCAACATTTTCTCATCCCAAATCCAAAACATAGCCTCACACTGGCTTCTGTGAAAAAAACTAACTCTACCCTGGCTGAAACCAGGACACTGGTCCAACTTACAAAAATGTTTCTAAGTAAATACGTTAGAATAGTTTTTATTTTTTATGTTCGTGGAAACTAAGCCTGTATTACATTGAGTCTGATGGATTTTTTTCTTGAAAGTACATCATTTTGATACAAACTGAGGAATGTTTCATAAACTTTTTAGTCCTTTTAATTTATTATTTACTTTTTAGTCATTCTGTTACATTGTTTAAATAGAAAATTGAGAAGTATTTTGGGGGGGAATAATTCTTAATTCTCATGGGATTTAAATAAAGTCAGTGTTGTGTTCTGAACATAATTAACCTTTCATATCAGGATAATTGTATTATTACCTTTATTACACTTCTAACTTGAAATATTTTATATCCACAAATATAACATCAGTTATTCCCCCCCCCCCACTCCCCAGAGTTGGCTGTGTTAGACAAGCTATAATTAGGACTTTCTCCATCTCCTGGTCTCAAAGCTCTAATACAACCTTTCCTTATTTTGGAGAGAATGTAACATTGAGAATTTCTTGTTTTGACTGTTGCTGTTCTAATATGACAGTTTGCAAATGTTTTTCATTTGTATCTTCAATTTTTGTCACTGTTGAAAAGGCATGGGAGTTGAGAATTCTAAGGAGGCTTGTAGAGTTATAGATAGGTACCTATTTATTTTATAAGTACCTTGATCATGTTTGATGTCAAGTTTGCTTAACCTCAGTACAAGTAGTTACAATTTCTAAACATGTCACTATTTTTAAAATTTAGATGTATTGTTTAACACTTCTAGCACTAAAATTAGAAACAATTCGCATCTGTGAGTTATCCCTTCTGGCAGCAAGAATTGAGAATCTAGGTACAGTCTATTCTTAGTACTTGTAATATGGAAAGTAGTTTTCTGTCATTCACCTAGGTTTGGATTCATCCACCTCCCTGTTACTCCTGGCTCTCTGTCACTTTATTAAGCATCTTAGATAGAAGCACCTGAGAACTATTATGTTTATATGTAGGGTTTTGTGGGTTTCTTCTCTATTGAGAGAGAGATGTCTGAATGTGCCTCTTCCCAGGTGATTGACTACAGAAGAAGCCTAACTGCCTTATGTAGAATGAGTTCAAGATGTGGTGCATAGGAATAGTTTTATATATATGAATTGTCTTGGAACTGGCAATGGCAAGTACCTCCTAGAATAAAAGTGTAAACTGAACCTATGTGAAATGAATTAGCACAAATCTTTACTGTGATTGTTGCTTTAAGAGATATGGATTTCATACATTTATTAGTAGGCCATATATGTGGAGAAGGTGGATGCAAGAACTAGATTTCTGTCTTTCACCCAGGTGACTGCTCTGTTGTACAAGTGATGTGAGGAAGTTAAAACTGCTCCAGACAGCTTGCTCCTGATTTTCTACTAATCCTCACCCCAAGTCTTTCCTCTTTTTCTATCCTGTACTCTCCTCCTCAATAGGACATATTTGCCTTTTTTTTTTTTTTTTCCCCCTTTCCCCAGTCACTTGTTTTGTTGCTAGCAATTTATTTGTTCTTCATGCAGGAAGCTAGTATAGCCAGGAACCCAGAACTATCTGTAAACAGATCTTTTATTCTGTAAACGTGTGGTTAAATAGTTATATATGGGTATAATATATTTATTGAGTACCAATTTCAGAAAGCTGCATAAGATTGGATTTAGTTTTTTCCCAGGTCCCTAAAGTCATTAGAAAAGCCTGCATGAAAGGATAAAAAAAAAGGAATAAGAATACTGAATAGTGAGTCTTAAGCATTTAGAATCATAATTCATTGTTTCATAATCTTTTTCCAAAAAATAAATGCTACCTGTTGCTTTACTTTCCTTTTGAGGTCCTTAGGGCTCACACTTCAAGCTATTTTTTTGCAGTTAATGCTAGGCATTTCAGCTTGCATAAAAGATTCCAATTCATGCAGTGGAATCTGTTGCCTGGTTTTCTGCACTTGTCTTTTGTTTCTTTGTCTTCCATCGTAGTATTTCATTCATTAAATACTTCCGTAGCATTTTATTCATTAAATATGTGTATTTGTTAGTAGCATGGTTTTTGCATTAGTGAGAAGAAATTGTAATAATTTTTAAATGCTTATGGACATCTTAAGGTACTTGTGTCTGGTTTTAGTACCGAAGTAGTCTTCAAAATAAAATATGGCTTTACAATTGAAATATAAATGGTTGTTCTTGTAGTGAGATGGTTCAGAAAACTGGTTATTTAGCAGTGGTAATACACAGAAAAATAGCCTTTAACGTGCCTTGATTTTTCAAGTAGCATTCTTGTGAGGGTTTGTTATTATTATTACTAATTTATTTTTTTAAATTAGGGACCTTGTTTTCTTACAAATGAGTTCTTATAAAGGGATCAGCATTTTGCTATGAATATCTTGGTACAAACCAAGAACATATGGGAAGATATTTTAGTCAGATCACTTCAGGATATGGTTTAGCAGGTTTGGTGGTGTTGGGTTGATGGTTGGACTTGATGATCTTAAAGGTCTTTTCCAACCTTATTGATTCTGTGATTATAGTGCTCTCTTGATCAAAGCTTTAGCCACTAGAATGTTTTAGATACTACAGCTGAACGTATTTCCCATACCTAAAACGTCCTTAATGGTGAATATTTTAATTTGCAGAAATGTAAGCAGTTTGCCTATGGATTTGCAGAGGAAGTTAGAAAATTGGACTTCGGTGCTGTAACGCCTGGTTATGATTTTATGAAAACGCTTAGGTACTTAATGCATCTATAAGATCGTTTTTGTGTGAAGCTCTTAAAATGGAGTGTGCCTATTTTTTCTACCCTGGGGGGAGTTCAGCGCTCTTTCTTTCACCCCTAACATATTTGCAAGGTTTCTAAATAATGATGGTGAATAATGTTTAGCATTTTCTTTACCCTAGGGAAGGCATAGAGTCTATTCTTCCTTCTAATGCTCATGAAGTAGCTGAGAACCGGCTCTATGTGTCAGTCACTAACAGCAAAAGTGGGGAAAATCACTTGGTTTCAAGTTTTGCCTCCAGGGAAGACCTCATTAAGGTAATGAAGTTGAATATTACTGCTTTAAATAAAAATGCTTGAGTTTCTTCAAGGCTTAGGAGTATGTTATTAGCTGTACGATGAATCACTGTTTACACTCAAGTAATCGCTTATATTATCAGTGGTGCTATAACCATAATGTAAACAATAGAAGCAGAATTTGATTGTAAGGTTTCACACATGTTGCAAAATTTATTTTGTGTGTGTGTGCTTCCTTAATCTGTTTTTAAAGTACTACCTTGTAGGCAAGGTTTATTTAAAAAGTAACAGGGTAACTAATGGTTACAGTAGATAAGAATAAAATAGAGAGTTTCCTAATTTTGTAACAATTTTCTCAGTCTTTTTGTATCTCTTACTTCACTGGTACCATTTATATTATGTTTCATCACAAAAAAAGTAAAGAAAAAGAAGTTCCTGCCTTTAAAAAAAAAAAAAAATTCCCAACACTTTCTACAAGTCCTTGTGGGGAATAGATACAATGTAATGTTAAGTACCATATATAAACTGTATTTTAACTGTAACGGGAAAGCAGATCTTCTACTGCCCATCTCTTCTTTTTGAATGCCACTTCTTAAATTTGGATCAGAATTGTATACATAAGCTGATACGAAATGGCAGGAGGAATTCAAATGCATGTAAAGCAAATGTTCTTTCTAGTAATTGATTATATCTTAGCGGAGGACATCATAAGGTACAGCAGAATAAATGAGGGAATAGAATAAGAACAAATTCCTTCTTTCCCTATAGTTGTGGATGCTTAGAGTAAATAAGAGCTTATAATTTACACTTAAAGAAAAAAAAATCACACATGTTAACAAAATCCCAAAGTATGCATTGGAATTTTGCCTTTAAAGTAGCATCTGAAAAAATCTTGACTCTGTTATATTTTACATGGTCAGTCCTCAAAATTTGCAGGACTTAATCATGTAAAGATAGTTATGCAAAAATCTTACCTCAAATTATGCAGTGTTATTTCTAGCTATGGTAGCCAGCAGTGACAAGCATGGAGTTTATTATTCAGTAGGTTTATGGTTTTTGCAGTGAAATCTTCTAACCTGAAGACAATTAGAAGATGACCTTGGAAATATATACATTTTATTAATATATTGCAATAGTTATTTCACTGACATAACTGTTTGTTCTATTCTTTTGTTTCATATGCTAGCAGTAGAATGGGTTTGAATAACAGTAATAAAATTAAAAATAATTGTCATTGGAATACATTCATACTGTCTGTTTTTTCAGTGCATCTTGTAATACATGTTGTTGCGTATGCCTTCAGCTATACAACAGTCTGAATGTTGGTGGCTGCCCAGTAGCATGGAGGATAGAACTTGTTAGGCTATATAATTGTGTTCTGCCTCTCCTAGACATGATCTACTATATCTAAGGCATGGATAAAGATACTGCTGGACAGACAGTGCTTTATAACAGCAAAACTTCTGTATCCTCTGCCAGAAATTTTTCAACTTCCATATGCAATTGGTTTCAATGCTTAACAAGCCTTATGGTTACAAAGTTTTTCGTAATGGCTAAACTGAGTATGTGTTGCTACAATTTTAAGCTCATTCTTTCCTTTTGCTGCTCCCAGTGGATGTGGAAAGGTAGTTAATAATCTCCCATCTTGAAATAGTTTTTACATGTGTGAAGACAATAATGACACACCAGCGTTCCTAGACTTGCAGTACTTAAACTGGAGATGAAGGAGAAGAGGGGCATGATTTGTATGTTTGTGAGGGAGCAGGGCACACAACACTTGTATTTAGCTTAGAAAGGTGGGAGCAATGAAGAGTCCACACTGTTTCAGTTAGTGTTACTGAAAGTGTTAGTTCTTCAAACTTGTCCTTCCTCACGTCACCCTTGAGGAGACTTTATAAGGAGGGCCAAACTGCTTTCTTCAGTCTTCTTGAAAAGAATTCACACTTTGCAAGGGTCACCTGGTTTTGACTCTTTTCTTTCATTAAACCTTTTGTCTCCATTTCTCTTAGTTTAGAAAGGCCAAAGTTACTTAATTGGAGTGGAAGGAGAGAGGAGAAAGGGAGTTGGGCAGGGGAAGAAGCTGATGTTGGGAACTTGGAAACCCTGCAGGATGTCACTTTTGGAAATCTGGAGAGGAATGGGTTCAAGGGGGACCTTATCTTACGATTTTGTGAGGGAAAGGCCTGCCTGTTAGAGAAATAGCTACAATTTCACATTTGGAAAATAAGAAGAGAAAGCTTTTATATCTGAGCTCAGGCAAACCTCTGGTGCTTCTCACTGGGAAGAGAAATAGGCAAGAAAAGAGTTCTTGGAGTGAAAATTAAAGCCTTCATATGGAGCCTTAATTTTAAGGAGGAGAGGTGTTTAGTACTGAAAGTAGCTTAATTTTTTGTAAAAATAAATGGAGTTCCACCAAAAAAATCTCAAGGATTTTCTTACATGATCTCTATGGGTTGTCGGTATTGCACCTGATCACCTTTCACATAGTATATACTCCAGTCTGTAATCTGCTTCTGTTCCCAGATTTTTGTCTCATGCTGCCATGCATGCATATTTGCCACATGTAGCCATAGGAGAATTTCTGACATTGCACTTCATCCACACATCTACCCCTTCTCTTTGAAATGCTGTATACTGATTTCATATATATATATATGTATAGGTGGATACATAGGTATAGAGAGATATATATACACACTCCCATAGATATTGCTATGAGTGGATAGAAATTTATGCATGAGTGCATATCTATACATGACAGAAGAGGTGCCCTGTTTTTTAAAAAAAAAAAAAAAAAGTGAGAACTGCTGTTGACAGCAAGGTGGGCTTACGATAGGACAAGTAGTAATTTGTTACTACTTGAATGTATTGAATGCAAAGTATCAATAAAGATACACATGTGAATTTTCAGGCTGTTTATAGTATTTTGGAAATTTTGAATTCTTAGAAGATCTGATTTATTAGCAGAGTAAGCACTATATTAATATGCCAGCAGAATAATTGGGTCAGCTGCTTCTTTGACAATACTCCATATTGCATTTTTTTCAGCATATGTATATTTAGTTTCTTCAAAATCATAGATCTACTTCACATTGCATAAGACTAAGTTCATACTCTTTTGAATCACATTAATCAATGAGTTAATTTGTGATATTTGTTTTGAGAGTTGTCACTGTCAAGTCATTAAAAAAACCCAAATGAATAGTTTTAATCACATTTTGACATACCACAACAAGACGACATTTGAGATTACAATGTTTTTTTGTAAAACTAATATATTGACTGGTTACTGCTATATTATTTGGTGTAGATAAATATATATGAAAATATGTATTGGTTCAGAACTGCTTTGTTGCCTTTTCTTCACTTTTGTTCTCTATTATTTCTTGTTTCTTTTCTCTAGGTCCTGCTAGCAAGTAGTTTTATACCAGTATATGCAGGAATTAAGCCAGTGGAATATAAAGGAGAGGTAATTTTTCATTATTCATGGTAGTTTAACTACCAGCTTTTTTTGTAAGAGCATTCTTCAATTGTGATGTAATTATGTGATCTTAGGGGAAGGGTAGGTAGGAATTGCAGTACTGTATTTTGTAGACTAGCTGTTGTTCCTGTTAATACTGTAGGTTAACATTGTGAAAGATGACATGACTTTGTTCATGTGTTGTTTCAAAAACTGTGAGTGCTGAGACTGAAACGATCTCTGTAGCACGAAGCTGTTTTCTAAATGTCTAGGAAAAAATGTCTAACAGCTTCTCGTAGTAAAGATGCTTCTCACAACAATCGGTCTTACCAACTCTAAAATATTTTGCAATTTAAAGGACCGCTATTCTACTTTTCTGTTTAATGGAAAGAATGATAAGGGAGGTCTTGCAGATTGGACACTGCTGGAGTACATGTATGTAAATTCCTTCCTTAGATCTAGTTGAAATCTAATCTCTTTTCCTTTAAAGCCATTACCCCTTGTCCTATCACAACAGGCCCTGCTAAAAAGTCTGTCTCCATCTTTCTTATAAGCCCTCTTTAAGTACTGGAAGGCTGCAATAAGATGTCCCCGGAGCCTTCTCTTCTTCAGGCTGAACAACCCCAACTCTCTCAGCCTGCCCGCATAGGAGAGGTGTTCCATCCCTCTGATCATTTTCGTGGCCCTCCTGTGGACCCACTCTAACAGGTCCATGTCTTTCCTGTGCTGAGGGATCCAGAGCTGGACGCATTACTCTAGGTGAGGCTTCACCAGAGTGGAGTAGAGGGGCAGAATCACCTCCCTTGACCTGCTGGCCATGCTTCTTTGGATGAAGCCCAGGGTACAGTTGGCCTTCTGGGCTGCGAGCACACATTGCCAGCTCATGTCCAGCTTTTCATCCACCTATACCCTCAAGTCGTTCTTGGCAGGCTGCTCTCAATCCCTTCATCCCGCAGCCTGTATTGATGCTGGGGGTTGCCCCGAGCCAGGTGCAGGACACTTCACTTGTCCTTCTTGAACCTCATGAGTTCACACAGGCCCATTCCTCAAGCTTGACCAGGTCCCTCTGGATGGCATCCCGTCCCTCAGGCATGTCAACCGCACCACTCAGCTTGGTGTTGTCTGCAAACTTACTGAGGGTGCACTCGATCTCACTGTCTGTGTCAGTGATGAAGACATTAAACAAGTTCATATGGGCCCACTTCTTAAGCTTGTAGGCCTTCTTAGTGGACGGTTCATGTTCCTGTCCAACTTTATTTTGCATTCAGAAGTGAAATGAGTGAATATTTCACAGAAACACTTGAAAGCTTGTTGTCATTCCTGAGGCTTCTTAGTACTCTCCTAAGTGAGATTCAGAAAAGGCAGTTTCTGAGAAGAAGGTTGCTTTCATTTGTTGTTACTTGTTGGAATGGTTTATTCTGCATATCTGCACTGACTCTTCTCATACTCTGTAAAACAATGCATTTGTGGTTTTGGGTGGGGTTTTTTTGTTTGTTTTGGTGTTGGGGTTTTTTTGTTTTGTTTTGTTTTTTTGAGAAAACTTCTGCCTATAAATGCATGTGACTTCCATTCTTTAGGCCAAAATACTTAGAGCAGGGTGAGAGCAAAAACTGTAGGATCTCTGTTGCAATAGTATTTCCATGGCTTGGAAAAGTGGGTAATGAGGATATGTGGGTAGGTAATAGCAGGCTTAAAGCATGCGGTATAGAGCCAGATACATGGCATGTAACCTCATGATCCAGACACAGTAAGCACTGAAGTCAGTAAGATGGACTGGATGTTGATTTGTCTCTGTTATATTAGCATCATATTGCAAGTTTCCTGAAAGCTTTACTGTAACAGACCGAAGTTCTGTCTCGCTGCATTTACACCAGTTTCAGGGATTAAGTTCCTCAGGCCGTATGGTCCATGGCAGCATGGAATTGCATTTACTCCCTGTTTGCTGCTTGAGTCTACTGGCCTTATCTGTGCTTCAGAACAGTTGGTCTGGATCTTCTCTGGACTACATATGTCATCTGCATACATATCACCAGGTCATCTGGGAGTGTTTTTTGAAATGTATTTCAGTATGTTATCTGAGGTATGTGTTGCATGATATGTAAGCGAGGATGGTGCAGTTTTGCTGGAATAGCATCAGAAAATAGCCAAACCTGTTGCTAGTCTTGTCCATACTGCCTACAGAGAGTGAACCCCAGGGTAAATTGTTCCCAGCATTGTGCTTTAGTTGTTAGGTTTTTTTGGGTTGTGTTTTTTTTGTTTTTTGTTTTTTTTTAGGAAGAATACTTTTTGGGAAACATGTTGGTTCACACTGGAATTAGCTAGCATACCTGTAATATGCATGCTTGGAGGCTAGACTTTTGGGGTGAATAAACTAAATTGCACGGTAGCACAGGCATAACATCAGTCTGTTGAAGAACACGTACTGTCAGATTTGATGAGCCTAAAAGAGGAGAAAGGAGTGTAAAATAACATCTGAGAATTTATAGTCTGTTCATGACCTCAGCTAGCTTTTTACTTGGGTTGGGTATTTAAGGTGCCCTTTGATGAGGCTTCCAGTAAGAGCAAGGCAAGTTTGCTCCCTGTGAAATTACCTTTCTTTGAGTTGGTTTGGTGTCCTTTACGTCTCTGGCAAGGTTAATCCTTAAGACAGATAAAGATCTGCAGATGATTGAGTAGACTGTATCTGATGATGAGGCTGTAGTTTGTGTCACTGTAGTTCTTACAGAACACCTTTGTAAAAACCACCTACTGGTAAATGGGTAGATTCTGTTAGGTCCAACCCACATCCTCAATTTCATTGTCTGGTTTGGTGTTCATTGCACATTATTTCAGAACTTTCTCTCTTTGCACCATGCTTACAAAAAAGAAACTAATTCAGAAGTTATGAGGAATTTGCCTCATCAGCTAAGAATCATTTGTCAATAATTGGCTAATGGAATTAAAAGAGTCGGGAGCATTGCATCTCTTTATTTGCAGCATATAAGTGTTTTATTTTAACTATGTAACATGAGGGACTGTGGAGTCAAAATATTTTTGACTGAGGAGCAGTTTCTCCCAAATGCTTGAAAGGATATAAAATGACAGAGGACACGTCAGCCAGGAATAATAGAATATTTTTATCTACAATAATAGAATCTGCAAGATTCTCATCAAGAGCTAATGTCAAGAGTCAAGCTCTAAAGCATATTATGAAATAATAAGACTAGAAGGTCCATGGAGACTATTGAATGTGAATATCTGTAGCTTGTATTTTAAGTTCAGGACAATAAAAAAAGTGTGAAATGGCAAATTTCATCCGAGAAAGTGAAGAGGGCGGTGTAGAGGGACAAAGCAACCTCTTCCCCTCACCCCAGCGGTGCTTGCTGTATAACCATGTGTAGAGTACATCCATGTATTACCAGATCTGGGAGTTGACAGTGGAAAGAGGGGCAGGTAACAACAAAGTCTTCTGGTTGCGTGAACTCACATGGGCACCCCCAGAAATCTATACTTATAGAATTAAAAGGATGTTTGCTTTAAGTGAGGGTAAAGGGCACAGCCGAGAGGGATTTATACAACTAAGTGATGGACCTCAGAGAATCTCAGAGGTTTCTGAAGGACAAACACTGTAACCTGAGATAATGCTTCCTGTATAGCAGTCACTACATTGAAAGATAGTGTCTTGCCAACAATTTGGAGACAGGTTTGATTTAAATGTCATAAACAAATTCCCAATAGTATACTTCTTGTGTAAGGGGTTTTTTTTTAATTTTCTGACTAAATTCCTATGGCATTTTCAGTAATTTTGTGGGAAGACTTGCATTATTTTGCCACTTCATATCTCATATATAGTATCATCTACAGCAGAAAAGCAGTCTTCTGTCTAGTCCTGAAGAATACTAGTACAATGTGGCATTTGTTTGTAGTGTTCTGTGTTAATGAAACTTGAAGCTGATATCCTGGAGTATTGAGTTTATCTTTGGGGAGGTCAAACCCTTAAGAAATATTGAGGTGAATCTTATAATATTATTTCTTACAGCATTTCAGCTTGCCTGGCTTTAGGCGTTTGCAGTACTCTACATCCTACATAGTTAATGTGTGTTTCCTTTATAATTAGTGGAGAGGAGAAGAAAGCACTTGTTCAGCACAATTCAAATCAGATGTAAATACTTACTTTAGGATAAGGTAAATCATGTGCTAGAAGTGTAGCTTGCTTTCCCTTGACGATAGAGGAAGTGTAGAATGACTAATTTGGCTGTAGATGTGTAAACTCCAGTGAGATGCATCTATGTGATCACCAGACCTCATGTATGTCACTAAATGCATCTAGCCAGTAGACTGATGTTGAGTTTTGCATTATGCATGTAAGCACAGAAGGAAATATGAATGTATAAAATGTGTTGGAAAGAGATGTCACAGCGGTCTCTGCTTGTACTGGGATGGAATTTGGCTGTGGTTCCTGTGAAGATCAGACTTGTACCCCTAGACTGCCTTTAGAATGAAGAAACATGTGGGGCTCTGCAAGAAGTTAATAGGTTGCTTTTGCTTTTTTCTTCTTAACTTTTTCCTATGCTTAACTCCTGTAGCAGACTTGATGTCTGCTATGTCTTATGTGCCATCATTGTTCAGCTCCTTCCCACCTTTACCCTTCGCTTTCCAGCCATTGCTGTCTTGTGTTGTGTGTATAAGAAGATGAGAGGCTCTGGAAGAAGAAGAGAGAAGTTATATTTGGGTTAGCTTGTGCAGTCATCTTACCTGCACATACAGATTATCCAGCTCCTAGTTTGAATCAGAGTAGTGTTTTAGAGGAGTATACTTTATCTGTTATGGTTCACATGTAATTATTAATAATCTTATCTTTTCATGTATGTGTTGAGAAAAATTCTATATGGGGTGTTTTGTTATTAGATCAACTAACAAGCATTATGAAAGTTTGATAAATATATTACACACATATTTAGACATTATGTCAAATGCTCATTAATCAAAAATTCTGTGTGTACATTGTCAGTTCCTTGTTTTTTATGCCTCCTACTCAAGCTTGTTCATGGTATTCTGAGAAGGAAACTTGTAAGTTTTCTTGAGGGTGGGGTGGAGGAGGCAGGGACAGGAAGGATGAAGTATTCAGTTATGAACATATTGTGCTAAGGTTACTTTGAAAATATTTTTATTTTGCAATAGAAGTGGGTTGATGGTGGCCTTACCAATGGCCTTCCTATCTTGCCTGTTGGAAGAACTGTGACGATTTCTCCTTTCAGCGGTCGATTAGATATCTGTCCACAAGATAAAGGACGTGTGGATCTTTATGTTAAATTTGCAAAACAAGATACAATGGTGAGTTGCTTGTTTATTAAATAACTTCAGAAGAAGAAAAGGTAGTTGAGCAGTTAAGATTATGCATATTTTTCAGTGTTTATTATCTGCATGTATATCAACTTAAGTCATGTTTTGGCATTTTCTGTTTTGCAAATGGAGTTTAAACTTTTTCTTAAACACAAGGGAAGGCAAATGTAGAATAAATTTTGTCAGAAAGGTTGAAAAGCATTGATCTAATACAAAATTGAGCAAATTACCACAGGCTGGTACATGTAAATAATAGAGGCTTGCTTTTTAAGTATCGGCTGTCTTGGCTAGGGAGAGTGTTTATAGAAAAAAAAAGAAATAAGACTTCTGTAGAATACCTCAGGAGAGGGAAACTCTAGAACATCCCTTCATACCTACTAAAATTAGCTGCTCTAACTGAATTTAAAATACAAGTTTGTCATACATTTGTCACCTCATTGCTCAAAAGAGCTTGTGTTAAGATTTTGAACGTTTGTAACAACAACGTTTTTCCAGAATTTATTTTGTTAGATGTTACAGAAACATTTCTGTATATTGAAAGATGGGCTAAGAATTATTTTTATGGCCTCCTTTTCACCACTGACATTTCTGTCTTTGGAAGCTTTGTCTCACAAACTTTAACTACAGTATTGCTTCCTTTGACATGATGAAAGAAAATACTGAATAGCAGTAGACCTAGCTGTCAACAAGACTCCATTAGAAAGAAAAAAATAAAGACTAGCAATAATTGGTAATTTTTTTTAAAAGATTCTTTTAGACAATTCTTAATATGTTTTCCTAATTTGAGTAATGTAATCCTACAATGTACAAATTTATGAATCTTCATAATGTTTCACAGATTTAAAGCATGATAGCACTTGGTAAACGATCATAAAGCATGAGATTATTGATTTCATATGTACTGAAAATAGACGCAATCATGTACTGTATATTTCTTGGTTGTGATTTGTATCTAGTGCATCTAGAGGAGGAAAAATGAGCTGGTGATTAGACTAGTTTAGAGATAGAGAATTAATTGTAGAGTTAACGTTTTTCCTAGGGTCCTCCAAGTGCAGACTTGTGCAAAATCTCAGGCAACATTTTAAACTATTCCATTTGAAGCACTTTTAGCTTCTAGAGCCGTAAAAATGTGAACTAAGAATAAATTTTTTTCATCGATATTGTCATCTGCATAAAATGAAGACTTGTATATCTTATCTGGACTGGAATGTGAACAGTTTTCTGTCTTTCTGAACGTCCTACATCTGTTTAGTGTCACAATTTGAATAATTGCTTACTTCGAATAATGAAGGTGATTTTGATAATGTTTTTCAAAATTGTGTATAATAAATAATGTGGCTAAAGTATTAAATTAATCATGTAAATTAAGTGTTCAGAACTTTATAATTAGATTTAATAAATTTTATTGTAAAAAATTTAATAATGTCTTTACTGAAGAGCAGAGTTCTGAAATCTTTTTACACTATCAAAGTGACCACTTGAGATGCTGAGTAGTTCTTAATTTGTTGGTAATACAAGCTACGTTTATACTCATATGTTAAACATTGCCTGGGAATGTTCCTAAGAATGTGGTGGTTTGCACTAGTAAGCTCTCAAAATATTTCCTTGGACAAGTTTAGCATGTGCCAGCTACCACTCTGCCAGACAGTTCTGGGAATGTTTGCAAAGTTACAATTTTTCTGAAACTTTGGGCAGTTTTACAGGCAGACAGTCTGTCTTGGAGGCTGTGAGTTTAATAGTGTATATGCAGGCCGTTTGTGCCAGTTTGTCTTGGCGCTCAGCAATGTACCTGGACATGGTTAATTTACTGGGGTAGACATAGCTGTGCTGGTCTTTTGTTTTTACATATGGTACATGAAACAGATGACAGAACAGATAGTAACACAGTCAAGTCTAGATAAGTTGCTTTAATAAACTAATTTATAGTTTCTCGCTCTGTTGCAGCTGTCTCTGGCCAACCTAGTAAGACTTAATCAAGCTCTGTTCCCACCAAACCAGGAGAAAATGGAATCGTTGTACCAAAATGGATTTGATGATGCTGTACAGTTTTTACTGAAAGAAAACTGGTTTGAATAGGTGGTACATAAAAAAATTAACAAAACCTGATGACTGTCAAAACACTGCTACAGGCATCCTACAGAATCTAAGGGATTTCTGTCCCAATTCCAGTTTATGGAAATAAAAATCCCAATTCCCAATAGAATTGCATCTGCTTCTGCCGAGAAAGTATCAGTTGTACTCCAGAGACCTATATAAACATGTCAGAAAGGGAATTGTACTTGCCTGGTAGTTCTCTTGTTTTGAGGAGGTTCAAGCTTAGATCCATTTTGCTTCAGCTGAGGACTTGAGTGTGGGATTTGTAAAACGCTTGTGTTGTCATAATTGCAGAAATTTGGAAAAGTCTTTTTTGATGTTATTTGAGAGACAAATCAAGGTTCTACCATGAAAAATTACAATCTGTATTGTTCACTTAATGTAATAGTCATGCGTGCTAATTGGATGCTTGCAGTATTGCTGATCTAATACATATCTTGCAGTGTTCTAAAGGACCTGAACACTTAGCACTAGCCACAAGAAATAAAACATTTGCACTCTTTTACTCTATGTGTATTTTTTAACATTAAAAATTCTTAACTTTTTCAGCGAATGTGGGCTTTTAAAATTTGAAATATTAGTTGAAATTTGTAACAGCTGTGTGATGTTTGAATGTAAAAATATCTTGTAAAGAAGGGTGTAACAAATTGTTGTATTTATTATGTTTTCTTCCTCTGCTAAAACTGAATAAATATATTTTCTTGAAACTTCTGTCAAGAGGTCATTTGTAAATTTTTCAGAATACTCTAACAACCTGATTATCTGCAAAAAAAGCAGACTGTTGGAGAGAAGCTGAAGTCAGCAGGTAATGCACTCAGACTCACATATCTCATTCTTTTACCAGTCACCTTGCATTGACTATCTTAAGTGCAAGTTCAGGATTTTCATTCTTAATGCCTAAATCCTAAAATCCACAACTATTTATTTAAAAGTAAACAGTGTTTGTAGCTTTAAGTTTATTTGAAGTTGATTTCTTAATACTTAAATAAAAATTGGAGGTTGAATTAAACATGCATGAAATCACACATTTACATGAAATTCCCCAAAACCAACAGAAAATCTGAAGAGGTGAGAAAAAAGGTTTATTTGACAATCTGCTATAGCTTTTGAAAGGCTTTTCAGCACATAGCCACCAGATTTATATTAATATGTAGGTTGCATCAGATTAGGATTCATGTGGCAGGGATTGAATTCTTTTATTACTGTTTTGGATAATGAAAGAATTTAAAAATTTTAAAAATGCCGTTGGAAAACACATTACTTTCATTTTAGAACAACAACTCTTTCTAAATGCATGAGGTTCTGTATACAGTGAAAACAGGACAGCTGGCAAGGTTTCCAGATCTGTAGGACAGCATTTTTGCATGTAAAACTCAAAGAAGTTGCCTTTCTTCTACCAAGCCGCCTGTGCCTGGCTGACTTGCATACTCATTTATACAGAGGGCAACTTCCAGCATGAATAGAAATAGTAGATAATGCGATTAAGGAATTCTCTTTCACACCGACGTGCGAAGTTTCTGATTCAATGGTAATACCTCTTTTGGCACTCTGGTGGAAACTTGAAACAGCTTTTTTTCACTCAGCATTCTGAGGGCTTGGAGCTACTCACAAGCTTTCAGGTATGGCGTGCATCTTCTGACCGGTTACACTTCTGAGCAATGATGGCGCTGTGTATATTTAGCGAGCCTGTACAAAGCTTGTTTTTCTGGATGCAGTTTTTTAAGAGTTGCTTTTAGAGGAGAAGGTTGTTAAATGTGAAGTAATAATAATATAATAATATAA